>NC_058409.1:47826877-47937212 GCF_002201575.2 Neomonachus schauinslandi | reverse complement strand
CTTCCTTCTCTAACCATGCTCTTCCTTCTCTAACCATGCTCTTCCTTCTCTAACCATGTTCTTCCTTCTCTAACCATGCTCTTCCTTCTCTAACCATACTCTTCCTTCTCTAACCATGCTCTTCCTTCTCTAACCGTATCCCTTCATCTTCTTTGTAACAGATTCTGTGCTTGTTCTTATAAGGAAGTCAACAATAGTTTTGGTAAGACACTGCCTGGAATCTTCAGTGAAAAGAAAATCTCTTGCTTAGCCTTTTTCTATACACCTTCAATAAAAAGTAGTTTTTCTGAGAATTTCTTCAGCCAAAACTTCCTTTTAAACTAGCATATTCTATCTCAAATAGGATCATACAGGTCATATTCATAAGGTAACATCACTAAGTGGCTTCCACAATCCTGACTTACCACAAGCTCTGAAAGAACTGATCCACTCGAGAGATAATTAAGACAAAGATCAAGGGTTGGTAGGTTTTTTAACAAACTACAACCACTGTACTGAACATTAGAATATTTTCATTCTAGGTTTCTTAAACCTAAGATGTATACATTACCAAGCAGTGGTGATCTGTACCAATGGAGAAATATCGACAGAGCTATGACTATTTCAAAGTAACAGTAACTCCAAGAGCCATTTGTATTTGACCTTGGAGTGTTTGCTCTTATGCTTCCTTTTTGAATAAGATCAGGACACACAGAACTGTCAACTTCTGTAATAGCCTCACAAAAATTTTAACCCCGTACTGCAGAAGGTTAATTGCCACACCTTCACTGAGAATCACCCCAATTCTGCAGTGTAAACTACCACATCTTGAGCAAGGCATTAGCAAGTCCTACATGTCCCAGCAGTAACCTGGCTTCTCAGGCTCATCCCTTATCACTTTTCCCTACCGCCAAAAAGCGGGGCAAACATTCAAGTTCAAGTTGAGAGATAAGCTTTGCCCTTCAATTCTGCCTTTACCTCCTTTCCTCCTGGGCGAACTTCTATTCTTCATTCAAGGGGCAACTCAAATGTCACACTCTTTCAGATGCCCGCACCCCCTGACCCAGGTCAGAAGTGTAATTCTTTCCTCCTGGCTTCCCACTGTCCTAGCTCACTTACTGCACAAACAGTTCCCCTTGGCGCTCCCAGGGTCCTCCAGACCCTCAACAATTTCCTTGTCTCCAGTCTGGGACCTGTGGACAATCACTTCCAACACCCTCTTGAGCCAAGGGCCCCAAGTCCATACTCTCCTCACCTGTGGGGCTTCCCAGCCCAATGACCAGCCGGCTCTCTCCTGCTTTTCTGGTCTTTGTTCCCACACCCACCCTCACCACTGAATCCAGGGGGGAGATCTCCAAGTCCCTGGGCCAGCCTGCCATCCTTCGTGTTCCATCTGCACTAGCTCCCTCCCTTGGCCCCTTTCCCAACCATGACCTCACCCCAAAGAGCCCCCGGCATGCTTTAGCCACCCAGTCTCAAAGGACACAAAGAACCGCCTGAAACCCGGTAACCTTCACCATCCCTATTCATGGCCTCTCATTTTAAATCACCACGAATTTGTGCCCCGTCTCTCCGTACCAGTAAGCCGGAGCACGTTTCTCAATTGCTAGTACGCCCGCAGTATCCCAGTCACAGGGCACACCTCGCTATAAATTATTTGAGAACACTACCCATGTGTCTCTGAGACTAGCTTCTCTGAGAACTAAGCCTGAGATGTGACCGACGCTGGATGAGAAGAAAGTTCTTTGATGCTGCTTCTACGGTTTTCCTCTAGCCGAATTACTGCGAAGGCAACCAGACTGAGAGTCAGGCACAGGATCTCACATTACGGATGCTGCGTTCTTGCTATATCCACTAAACTCAGGATTCTTAGAGCTTTGCACACTTGCCCTGTTCTTTTTTTCCCTCAGCAAGTCTACAGTAGCTTTCAGATTTCTCCCCCACTGGATTCCTCCCCCACTGGATTCCTCCACTCTCTGCCACAAGAGCTCTGATGAGGACCACTGTTCCTACTTGGCTCAGCAACCAGCAGCTGGAGATCTACTGGGCCGAAGCTAGATTTCCTCCTACCCCTGGCTTCTTATTTCTACTACTTTTGAATGTTAAGCAAATCCTATTTTACAAGCATGGACAGTTTTCTTGAGACATTAAGTATGATGTCCTGGCAATTCTCTCAAGCAAAACTATACCAAACCAGTAACCATTAACATTTCCATGCTTCCTATGTTTCAGGCACTGTGCCAAGCATTTTACATGAATTAACGTTTAGACTTCACCACCATCCTGTGGGACTGGTACTCTTACTGACCCCATTTTACAGAAGACAACTCTCTCTACTGGGGGACCCAACTAGGGCGAGTGGTCAAGTTGCTAAGTTCTCCCTAAGATTCCTAGCCTCAGGATCTCCCACAACCCACTCCACTCCTTTCTTAACTAGGTACAAATTACCAACCTCAGCAGCAAAGCCATCCTTCAAACCTTTATTAAAAAGGGTGAGAAACACCTGGAGATTGGATTTCCAACATCTCGTGTACTTGCCACAGCCAAGAGAACTAAAATGACAAAGCAAGTAATTAAATGCAGGCAATACTAATACTCAGAAGAACAGTAAAGGAGACTTTCTCAGGATAAAAATGATACACAAAATCCATTCAAACATTAAAGTTATTGACAATAAGCTTCCTGATGATGGGTCCTGATGTCTAATTACAGAATATAAAGCTGAAAATAAAAAGTATAACTGTAGTTCTTTCCTTGAATCCTGAATTATGTTGATTACAAAATAAAATTGCTTCAAACTAGCACAACTTTGATGTTGCTCTGAATGGTCTGGCATTTGGGGCAAAGGCATGGGCCAACTCACTGATCTCACGGGATCCCATCCTCCTCATCTGAATTCAAGTGCAAGATTTTCCTTAATACATAGTGAATAGGAAGTGATTCAGTAAATTAAGCAATCTCAAGTTCAATATAGGAGGAAAAAATTATGTCACCGACTGCTAAAGCCAACTTCAAAATTCAGTTCTTTGAAATGCCAGCCTCTGTGTGGATAAATGGTGGCACTGACCCTTAACACTTTCAATCTACAATGCAGGTGAAAATGAACTGCATTTTGAGAATGTGGGTAGCAAACTCAACCACCACTTCTTAGAAATGCTATTAGTAGCAGCAACCCCATTTCACAGACCAAAGTCCGAGGCAAACAGGTAATGTTCCCAAGATTTCGGCTGGGCAGTAAAATGAGGAACAGAATAAAATCCACCCACAGTGACTGGTGGTGACGTGGGAACTCGACATCAACAAGGACAGAGAATAACTAGGTGAGAATTTGAGATAAACCATTCATTTGGGGCTACAAACAGAGCGTCACTGCTTTGCATGCTGCTGCCAGTTGCACTGGGGGGGGGGGTCCGGTGCAGGCCACGTGACGTCACAAAAGAAGAGAGCACAAGGGCCAACATCAAAGTGCTAAGAAGCAAAGACCATCATGTATCCTAAAACGGGACTTAATCCCACCAAAAAAAAAAAAAAAAAGGAAAGAAAAAGAAAAATGCAACTAAGAATGTCTCCCACAGAAGAAAAAGACATTGGCAGTAAGACCACAGCTGTCTATGCAGAATAAGTCACTATTTCCAAATAGACTAATTAGCCAGGTATGAAAGATAAACCACCTGAATGAAAAGCAACTAATGAATGGAAACGCCTAAACGTTTCCTTCTACCATTCCTGCAGCTAAGTCTTCTCCATGGGTAGTGGGACTGGACACCCAACTTAATATCCGTATCAGTTTTTTTTATTAGTAAAAAGTGAAGCCATTCATAATTACACAGGATAGGCATGCGCAGATATGGTCAAACTTCACAGGTGCCACACCATCTCATGACCCCTAGCATACGCTCCTCCACTTAACACAAAAGATGGTGCTCTCCCTTTCCCCCACCCCTCCCTGTGCATCTGGCTGCCCCTACTCATCCTGCAGCTGTCCATCTACACAGTGCCTCTTCCCCTATGCTACCCCTTGTCATCATGCAGGACCCTGGTGAACTAACCTACTACCCCAAGCAAACCAGCTTTTATTCTTACCCCAGCATTTGCCACACTGCGTCATCAACATGTTTACTCAACGGGCCCCTTTACTAGGTATGCCAAAAATGTAATACTAGATTTCATTTGCAAGTTATGATTTTAAAATGGCCCCACATTTATTGGTACTATTAATTCATGGAGAAATCGTCTTAAAAATTTTCAAGTCACAGGTACATGAGTTATAGGGGCTTCTATATCAATCTGTGGGTTTATAAATATTATCAAAAAAACAGCAGTCCTTGAAAAGAGGAGATACTAAAGTAGTTTTGTGTTTATTTCTATTAGAGGAGACACTCCAGCCAATTTCTCTCCTAAATTAGCTTTCCTTGCCATAATGGAGTCAACGTGATAACATTGTCCCAAAGGCTATACATTTTAAGTCACATAAAAAGCAAATGTGCAGGCATGAATATTCCATTTTATTTTTGACACGCTGCACAATTCATTTGGTGTGATTTCTGCAATTTCTCCCAGACTACAAAGTCCCATATGAAACAATCATACAGCAGAACACAGACTACCAGATATGACATGGGGAACAAGAATGATACATACTTTTTCTAGCTGGTTGGGGGTCTGTGGAGATAAACGTGATTACTATTATAGACATTTCAAAGTCATCCAGAATAAAAATATGAGCCAAGTTTTATTTTTTTTTAAAGATTTTATTTATTTATTTGACAGAGACAGAGATAGCGAAAGCAGGAACACAAGCAGGGGGAGTGGGAGAGAGAGAAACAGGCTTCCTGCCAGGCAGGGAGCCTGATGTGGGACTCGATCCCAGGACCCTGGGATCATGACCTGAGCCGAAGGCAGACGCTTAACAACTGAGCCACCCAGGCGCCCATGAGCCAAGTTTTTTTAAAAGCTCAGCCAAAAGCACCTATGTAAATACTTTGGCAAACTAAAGCCTAATAGAAGGTTCTTGAGGGCAGGAATATGCTGAATGATTTCCAGGGCTACAAATTAGAATAACTGAAGTGTTTTCATTTTTAATAACCTACCATTGGCCTAGGGATCTGACCCTGGACCAATAAAAAATTAGAACTTCAAAGGGTAGGGAGGCCTGGCTGGTTCAGTTGGAAGAGCGTGCAGCTCTTGATCTTGGGGTTCTGAGTTCAAGCCCCATGTTGGGTGTAGGAATTACTTAAATAAAACTTATTTAAACAAAAAACTTCAAAGGGTAAAACCCAGACATCGGTATTTTTTAAGAGCTCCCAAGGGGCTGTTATGCATAGCCTCTGTGAGAACTATTCCTCCACTTCCCACAGGTTTTCCCAGAACCGGAGACGGTAGAAGGAAACATTTTTGAGTATTTCCTGTGTGCAAGACACAATTCTAGGAACGCGTATGCACTAACTCATTCAATACTCGTAATAACCCTACAGAGTAGATACTAATACCCTATCCAGCACAATTTACCAATGAGGAAACAGAGGATCCAGGAGGTTAAACAATTTGTCCCCTTTTCTACATGTAATATGTCAAGAAAATGTAATTCAAATCTCAGCAGTCTGTCTGCCACGTCAGCTCTACTAATGACTCTACGTTCAAAGAGTGGCACTAAAGAACAGGCCCAGGGGTCTTAGGCACGTGTCTCAATATCTAATAGGATTTGGGGCATGGGAGTTGGGTAGATCACCAGAGTGAGGCATGAGAAGAATTTTGCTTCCACATGCTATTAATACTGGAGCAAATCAAGGATAGTTAGAACCATCAATCCACAGCAGATTACTTTCCTTGTTCATTATGTAATTTAAAGCCAAATAGAAATTTGGGGGCAATTGTGCAGCAAAGTTGGCATGATTCTTGCCACTGGATCCCAGCCAATGTCACCTACGAAAGGACACAGCACAGGCAACTGCCTCCCCCTCTCCTGTACCAACAGTCTCTCTCCTGGAACATTCCAATCAGCATATAAGCATGCTCTAATATCTACCAAGAAAAGAAAACTGCCTGCTTGCTTGTCCCATTTGTTCTCACCTCGTTCTCTGCCTCCTTTCACAAGAAACTCCTCAAAACAATGTTCTATATATATTGCATCCAATTCTTCTCCCATTCCTCTTGTATCAGTCTTCAAAAATGCTCAGTCAGTAGCTCTTCAAATACTGTTCTGTTCTATTTTCCCTTTTCCCTACTTTTAAACCCATTACATGCACGTTAAGACCTTTCCACCATATTCCACATAGCTCTTCAGCTTCTTTCTCTGCTTCAGTCTAAAGACATCCATATGATTCATCTTTCAGTCAACTTTTTAAACCTGACTGTGCCCTACCTTTATTTTTTTAAGACATTTTAAGAGTTTAAGTTGATAGCAAAATTGAGAGATATCCCATATACCCATCCCACACATGCACAGCCTTCCCATTATCAACATCCTCTACCAGAGTAGTACATCTGTCCCAAATGATGAACCGCCACTGACACATCAAGGTCATCCAAATTCTATTAGGGTTCCAAGGGACATTAGGGTTGACTCTTGGTATTATACATTCTATGGGCTTGGACAATAGATACATGTCATTACACATTTATTACAGTATCATAGAGAATAGTCTCATCACCCTAAAAATCCTCTATGCTCCACTCCACCTATTCATCCCTCCCTCCCTAATACCTTGGGCAATCACTGATGATTTTTTTTTTTTTTACTGTTTCCATCTTTTTGTCTTTCCCAGATGTCATGTACTTAGAATCATACAACATGTAACATTTTCAGATTGGCTTCTTACTGATATGCATTTAAGGTTCCTCCATGTCTTTTTGTGATTTGATAAGTAGTTTCTTTTCAGTGCTGAGTAATATTCCATTGCCTGGACACACCACAGTTTTTTTATCCATCATCTACTTAAGTGTATCTTGGTTGTTTCCAAGTTTTGGCGATTATGAATTAAACTACAATAAACATCCAAGTGCAGAGTTTTCTGCAGGCATAAGTTTAACTCCTTTGTATAAAAATACCAAGGAATGCAAAGGGATGCCTGGGTGGCTCAGTCAGTTAAGCATCTGCCTTCAGCTTAGGTCATGATCCCAGAGTCCTGGCAGCGAGTCCCACTTGGGCTCCTTCCTCAATGGGGAGCCTGCTTCTCCCTCTGCCTGTCGCTCCCCCTGCCTGTGCACTCTCTGACAAATAAATAAAATCTTAAAAAACATTTTTTTGAAAAAAAAAAAATACCAAGGAATGCAATTGCTGGATCGTATGTTAAGAATATGTTTGGTTAACTTTTCAAGTAAATCTAATCTTTCATTAAACCCATTGCGTTCTTTATTTTGAATATTTCATTTTCTGGCTCTAACACTTTCATTTGTTCTTATAATTTCTAGTTTTCTAACATAATTCTCAATCTCCTCGTTTAGTTCCCTGAACATACTGATAGTTATTCTTAAGTTTGTAATCATTTTCTGCATCACCTGTCAATCTCTTTCCCCCATCCCCTTGGTTTTTAGAAACGTCTTATTAGTTTTTCCTTTTTCTTCTCTTCCCTTTCTATGCTCACTTCCTTCATGACATCATTCAGTCCCATGTCTTTAAATGCCTCCTATATGCGGATGACTCCCAAATTAATATTCCCAGCTGTAACCTCTCACCTTAACTTCAAATTCTTGTCTCTCACTGCCTACTAGATATATGTACACTTGACTGTCTCATAAGCCTATCATCAAAGTTACTATGTTCAAAATCAAATTCGATTTTATTACCTTCTCTTCTAGCAATGTTCCACATCAGGGTAAATGGCAATTCTACTTTCTCACTCAAATCATAAACTTTGGAGGCATCCTTAACTCCTTTCTTCCTTATACCCATCCAAATCCCTCAGCAAATCCTTGGATCTATCTGCAAAAGATACCAAGGATGCCACCACCTCTTACCACCCTTGCTTCCGCCACCAGCCTGATCCAAGCACCAACCTCTCTCACCTGTAGTACTGATGTACCTTCCCAGCTGGTTTCTTCCTGCTTCTACCTTGGCTTCCCACAATCTATTACCATAGTAGCGTGATCTTGGCCGTAAGACTTAAGAAATATCAGTCACTCCCATCAGGCTTTCTCCTCAACCAATATAAAAAGCAAAGTTCTTAAAATGGTGCCTAAGTCCCCACATGATCTTCCTGGTTATCTCTCTGAGCTCATCTCCTACTTCCCTGTCTCGTGCTCACTACAGTGTAGCCGCAGGGGCCTCTTTGCCATTCCTTGAACAAGTCAGAAGTCAGACATGCTCTCATTTCAGGACTTTGCATTTTCTGTTCCCTCCATCTTAAATATCCCATCCCCTGACAGCCATGTGATTCACTCCCTCACTTCTGTTAGGTATTTATTCCAATGTCACCTTCTAACAGAGACTTCACAGCAGTGACCAAAGAATAAGAAGAGCAGCTCCTCCTATCACTTCTTCTCCCTCTTACCCTGCTTCATTTTTCTTCATAGCTGTTATCACCATTTGGCATTATCATGTGTTTATATTACTCAACTGTCTCCCTCTTCTAGATTTCAAGCTTCATGAAAGCAGGAACTACATCTATTTTGTTCACTGTTGAGAAATCAGAGCCGGCAGGGGGTAGGTACTCAGATAACTGTTTGAAGGAAGGAATAATGAAGAGCCAAGTTAAATGACTGATTTGTACCTGCTGACTTACATAAATAGATGAAGACCATTCCTAAAAGGGTGCATCTCTGTTAGGATTTTTGACTTAAATTGTAAAAAATCCACCAACACCCAAAGTAGCAAACAATCCAAGTACAAGCACATAATACTGAGAGCTCATCAATGAACAAAATTATTGAAGAATCCATCACTAAATATCTTTGAGAGATCAAATATTTTTAAAAAGCACATTCTACAGCTAATGATCTACAATCTCCTAGATTTTTTCCCAATTTCTTTTCATTATCTTTAAACACATGGAAGCAATAAAAGGCATCCAGCAAACTCAGCACTCTAATTACTTGACTATAGCTCTTTTCAAAAACCACTGCCCCTTTAATTTTAAAATAAACTTTTTATATGCTCAAAGTTCAAAATATTAAGTGCTCTTGGACGCATTACGAAATGCCTAAAGAACTAAAATCCTTGACTGTATTACAATATTTAATTAGGAAAAGGAAAGGATTCTGTAATTAAGGTACCTTACATGATAGAACTGTGAAATAAAGAGCTTAAAATGAAATGATTTGACAGACTCTAAAGAGGTCTTTCTGCTCACAACTTTTAATTGCCTGTGTTTTCCCTTTCTGAAATTGAAGACTATAGCTTAATTCATTAACCATTATGTCTCACACACAGCCAACAAAAGTTTCAAAACAGAAGAGCTGCACGCTCTTCCAACTGAACCAGCCAGGCCTCCCTACCCTTTGAAGTTCTAATTTTTTATTGGTCCAGGGTCAGATCCCTAGGCCAATGGTAGGTTATTAAAAATGAAAACACTTCAGTTATTCTAATTTGTAGCCCTGGAAATCATTCAGCATATTCCTGTTAGGAGGGGTTCTAGTCAGGCAGATGGCAGGAGTGTGTGTTATCCCCATCCCCTTCATCCTGTCTGCAATGTAAATGTTAATACTGAGAGAAGAGCAGCCATCCTATGTCCCTGAGGGGACATGCCCACATCCAGGATGGCTGACCGTAAGTTGAGAAAGGTCTGGATCTCTGAGGGAACACAGAAATCACCGTATCAGGTGCGGACTGCCTACCTCGCTTCATCATTCAGGGAGAAAAATAAAACCTCTACTAAGTTAAAGCCGCTGTTTCCAGGTTGTATCTCTTGACGCTCAGTTGAGTGTACTCACTGGTACAGTTATTAGTGGGGACTAAATGACCATACAAAATAGCTTTTGGTAGGGCTTTTCTTAACCCTATTAAGTTGGTATATTTAGAAAAATAAAAACAAACCAGATACTAATATCTGATTTTTCACATTTTAGCTAGGCAACAGTCCTGAGACATGACTCATGTGGTGTTAAGAGAAATTAAACTGTTAAAAAGATAGTCTCTTACTGAATTAACTAAAAAAACTCATGCTGAGGTTGGGAACTCTAAGTATCACTAATCAAAAGTCTGAAATATAAAATTTAATGGTATCCCTTTTATCGTGGTAATTAACACAAATAGTTATTTACAAAAAATGTTCCCAAACTATTCGCTGCCATCAAAAAAAACTGAATTTCAAAAATTAAAATTCTTCCCAAAACTTGCAAAAACCATTGACTTGCAACATGAAAACGATGTTTTCTACACCACCATCAGCAAGTCCGGCCAGCATTACCGTATTTATCACAAATTTCCAGTTACTGCAGACAACATAATGATGTTTCACTAAACACTCAAAAATGTTCTTTAAGTAAATCCTGGTCACTGTGAGGCAGGAGAGGATTTGAGGCTTGGCTTTTACCATCCCACAGCCCTCTGGTTTGGGAGAATCAAGAGAGTACTGTGCATGGACATCACAGTCCACAGTGACTCCCAAACCCTGGGCAATGCACAACAAAGAACCACATCTCTGTCTTCATAAGCACAGTGCCATATGCCAAGGCCATCCTTCCATCAGTTCCCAGCCAGACAATTCCTGTTGCCCCTGTAAGACCCAGAACCAATGCCTCGTCCTCTCTGTGAAGAGTATCCCAAGGTTTTATTTATACCTTTACTACAGCATGCCCTACACAGCATAACTGTTTGTTATTACTTATGGGCTATATACTGCTCATGAAGACCATGTTTTATCTTTGCATGTTTCGAGTCTAGGAAAAACACGGAAATATAATTGATCACAGTTTGCTGAATGACTAAATGACTCAATGATTACATGATTGCATTCACTATTACCAATATCATAGGAAAATCAATCAAAATTTAAGTTATACCTTAAAGGATATATATAAATGCCAAGTTCACTTTAAATAGAATCTTCAAAGAAAAATAAAGAGTTGTTTTGCTCCTCATTTGGCCTAGACATCTTTTAATCCTGGATATCAGGGCTACCTTATGTTCAAGAATCATGTTAGCATTTGTTTGCACATCCATGGTCTGATTAGGCTACAGCATCCAGAGGAAGAGGATACTACAGGGCAATGTGGTAGACCACAGATAACAGATTAGCAATAGGATGACCCGCGTTCCAGTTCCAGCCTGGCTACTCCCCAGCTACCAGACACTCACTGCTTTCCCACCTACCTTGCAGGCTGCAGTGACGGTAAAATTCCTTATTTGTTGCTGCCACTCTGAGCCACAGCAAGGAGTACACAACTGTCAGAGAATGAATGACCCAGAGAAGACAGTGTCTGGACTCAAAGACCAGGCTTTTTTCCACCACACCCTGCAGGCTCACAATGCTTTTTCACAAAAGACCACTTTTTCTCCAAGTTCAGTTTAAAAATATCAGTTACTAGTTCTCTTTCACTACAGTGTTTTCTTGAAGGACTATATGCTAGCTGTTGCCTTGACAATTCCACTTGCTTAGGTTTAATTTGATATTGATTTAAAAAGGGGGGAGGAACCCATAACCATTCTACAATTAACAGTTTAACTTACATAAAATCTGGTTGGAAATAGGCCAGTCTTTGTGAGCCTTTGTTTTCTCCAGAATGAAACTACATTCCTTTTTAATCTAGAAAGGCCCATGTAAAAGGTTTAGCTGCAAAATCAAGGGTATATTCACAGTTATGACTAAAAACCAAAGATTTCACCTATGTATTTTCATAATGCAAATTTATTTATTTTAAATTTTATTGTTATGCTAATCACCATCATAATGCAAATTTAAAAAGTGGAATAATGTAGCCAGGATTCATCTGTGCCTATTCCTCGGCTCTATCTATACACCGTACATATTCCAATTAATACTGATCTTCAGATGTGATGAACTGGTTTGAAAGTGGCAGCCCCAGCAGCAGCCCCTTGCACTGAAAAATGCAAACAGATAATCCAAAACTTACTAGTGCCCATCAAATAAATGCTTATATGCAGGTTCTAAATAGGTATGCAATCACTCTTTGTATAGTTTAACACAAACCCATTTCCCCCATACAAGAGCACAATAGAGAATTTTTTTTTTTAAAGATGTATTTATTTATTTGAGAGAGAGCACATGAGAGAGGGGAGGGTCAGAGGGAGAAGCAGACTCCCTGCCGAGGAGGGAGCCCGATGATCCAGGAACTCCAGGATCATGACCTGAGCCGAAGGCAGTCGCTTAACCAACTGAGCCACCCAGGCGCCCGAGCACAATAGAGAATTTTAACAAAGTATCCTTCAACTTTTTAACCTTCCTCTTTTATTTTCTGTTTTGCTTTCTCCTGTGGGGGTGGTTTCTTTGTTTAACTGTTTCTATGTTTTATCACATTTGGGATAGAACTAAAGAACCTACACACCCATCAGTAAGCAAGGCACATTTTCCCATCATCTTCATGGTTAACAAGGAAAACGACAGGCAGCAAAGGAGGAAGAAAGAGCATATAGAAATAAGCAGAACTCCAGCTGAATGGAAATTAAACTTCCCTTGCTGCTAGTACTTACACATGCATCTTTCATTCAGGACCATACATTTACAAAAGCAAAATTCGATTAACTGGAAATGTATATGGGGAATTATACTACAAATACCGATTTAACTTTGTTATAAAATGCTGAAGAAAAATACTGCTACTGAATCGGGGAGAAATAGATTATCAGCATATTAACACAGAATATGCAATTTCTTCTCCAGGCAATATTAGGGTAGCATTATATTTATTTTATGATACAATTAGAATATTAAGGAGTATCTGGGCATTGTCCAATTGCAATCAGTCTGCAGACTGCTAACCTATTAGAGACCCTGAAGATATTCTCCTTGGTGATAAGACACTGTCCTCTGTTAAGACAATGATAATTTTTATCCATTCCATGCTTGTCACCCAGTAACCTAGATAGGCTATTGATTTAGGTTGGACATCCAAATACCAAAACAATAATGAAAAGTGCATAAATTCAATCATTAATAAAAGGCAAAGACAGATCAGTTTCATGCAGGTGATCAGCAATCGGTCTATAAGGTAGAAATTATTTATAAAACCTCTGGAACAAACATTTTTTGGGGAACATTTTTCTTTTAAGTTTCTTCCCTTTATGAATCTTCTTAGAAATATGGTGGATAATATTTACAACTGCAAAAATACATGAAATCAAGAGGTATTGGACACTACTCTGCAAAATAAGGTATGTGGGCTTTCAAAATACAATTTTGCTTAGGAAAAATGAAACCAATATACCCAATATTTGAACTTAAATGCATTATATAACCAAGAATTAGGTCTCACAAGTATAAACAAAAGCATTTTTCCTTTCCAAAACACTGGAAAAGGAAAACATTTCATTTGGTAATTTATAAAATGTATGTGAGCCTAAGACTTCAGAGTACTTTAAAAGTGAGAGGTATTCTTTTTTCATGAAGTCCAGTCATATAAGCAAGAAGATGCACTTGCAATGCAAAAAGCAATTCTTTTAGCCAATAAAACAGACAATCTGAGAACGACCTCTCCCATTACATGGATAAAACCAGTGAACCTAATCAAGGGAGGTTATCAGTTTCTTCAGTTGAATCTAGAATCCCACCCACACTGTCTTCTCATCACTATTCCTCAGGGCTTCCTCTTCCCCAATTATAAAAGACCAGATAACCCTGCGACTGATGGGTGATACGCACAAGCTGATTTTCCACTGTTAAACAGAGTTAACATACCCAGGAAGCTATTCCAATTACTGAATAAATAAATGGAAAAGGGTTAAATGCAGAAAATAATGAAAGAGGATTTAACAACATTCCCAACCGCATCAGCAAGCAAACAGGCAATTTCTGAGGAAAATATGCTAGAGAAGACAAATCTTACAAAAGGTAACATACATACAGCATTCATATTGCAGGGTTAACAAAAATATGAAGGAAAACCCCTGAGCAATATTTGATATGCAGCAGCCCATTATTAAGTACAAAGCAGAAAGGTCTCTACCCTCAAATGGCCCCTTGTCCAGAGGTCTTACCCCCATGCACTGACCCATTAGTGGCTACCTCCAGCAAGCCTCTGATAAGCCACGGGTACCACTTTCATCCTTACCACGTTCTTGGTTCAAATCCTACAAAATGCCATTCCCAGGCTGAGCATCCAACTCTCGGTATTGACGCAAGTCATGATCTCAAGGTCATGGGACTGAGCCCACCCCGCTGAGCAGGGAGTCTGCTTAGGACTCTCCCTCTCCCTGCCCTACCCAGCCCTGCCAGCCCCTCTAAAATAAATAAATAAATCTTTTTTTAAAAAATGCCATTCCCAACTTTCAAACGCCACTAATGATTACTAAAGCCATTACATTTCTAAGGGCTTAAATTATCAACAAATATTTTCCAAATTAAAAAAAAAAAGGACTTACTGCTAATGGTTTTTGTGTGTGTATATTTTTAAACACAATGTTAGTTCTGAATCATGCCACTCTTTGCACTCAGCATAAGGACTAGCATACTTAGGTGCGCTGGCCTGTTTGTTAATAAGCCAATCCCACAGCATGAATGTTAACACACAGGGCCTTTACACTGCATAATGGCACAGAAGTGTAGAATAATCACAAAGCGATCATCCTGTTTCTCAAACTGGGGCATAAGCTCCTTGAGAGAGAAACTACTCAGAGTGCTTTCTTTGTGTTCTCTCAGAGCACCCTGATTTGAGGGTTTGCTGCAGGGCAGGCTGGAGCCAATCCAAGACTGCTTTCCTGAAAAATAAACTTGGGACCAAAAGTGGCCCCGGCATGAAGATCATTGGGTTTTGGCAAATTATCTTAGAAATGGGAGTCTCTTAACATCCAGGTTACTGCTCACTGCTCCTTGCAGTAACTTCCAGTTCCTAAAATGGTCTCTTTCCCTTGTTACTGACTGGGAACAAAGTTCCTGGCTTCTAGGTTCAGCTAGGCCACCACCCAGCTGCACTACTTGAATAAATCACTTTACTTCCCTGTCCCTCAGCTCCCTCAGCTACGAAATGCTGAAGCCTATTCTTTTTTCAAAGTTCCAGGACTTCTAAATTTAAGACCTATTTTTCAAGTGTAGCAATCTTCTAACGAAAGCATTAATACCCTAACGCTGAAGACAGTTTTGAAGCATTTAACAACAAAGTTCTAAGACTTCAATTTCAGTGCAATATGTGTGAGCTAATTCAAAGGACTGAAAGCATATCTACCTCACAATGTTACCGTGTGTAGTGAAGGTTAAATCAAGTAACGAATATAAAGCATTTAGCTCAATGACTAGCATTTACTAAAGCACTCAATAAGTACTAGCCATTATTATTGCTATTGAAAGAAATATAATCAGAACTCTATAGATTTTCATCAAAACCTATAATATCAATGTAATTAAGTTGACAGACCTGAATATGTTTAGAAATTCCTTCAAAAAGGAAATAAATGAAAGAAAATTGTCAAGTATTCACTCAGTCACTAAACATCTTATGATCAAGAGAAAGCACATCTTAGCAATCCAGAATTTCCATATCTAATTTTGTAGGATTCTCTCATGTCCCTTGCAGAATCTTGTTTCCTGCTTTAAAAAAAAAAAAAAAATACAATTCCAAATAAAGCCACCTACCAGCAAAGTGAACGTTTATTTGTTATAATAAAATGGTATGTTGATACAATGATTAAGTTATTCTTTTCTCTAACCTCATTTCTACCTTTGCTACTTAAGTAGTACTAAAAAAAAAAAAATCTACAATTAAACCTTTCATTTTTTTTTTCTATCTTATCTGTCTGTCCATCTGTCCTTTGCCTCGCCCCTTCATCTCTTCTCTGGATCAAAAGTCACAAGGCAGCACCTCCTACAGCACTGCTTATGTCCTCAAGGCCCCTTTTCCTGTCTCTCCTCTGACCACCCCATCAGCATTCCTGGGTCCTGGGTCCTCCATCCCTTCATGAAGCTCCCTGAGAGATTATCTACCCACAGCAAGCAGTCCCTTAGAATCAAACCACCTCCGGTTGCCTTTTTAACAAGAGTAAGGGTATTAGATGTTTAATGGATACTACTCTCCCTTCTGGATGCCTAACAAAGTATCCTGTACTTGTCTGTTTGTTTTTTTAACATTAGTACTTTATTAAACCTTATCTCCCAGAGAGGTCCCTCTATTCTTCCGTACATAGCACACCGTTTCCTTCCTAGCATTTACCACATTATTTATGTAATGCTTGCCTCCTTGACCAGCCTGCAAGCCCCATGAGGATAGGGACTTTATTCATTCATTCATCAATGTAGGCCAACGATCTAGTACAATATCTCATAGAACACACAGTATTCCCTATGTATGTATTGAATCAGTCAGTGGCATCTGAGATGCTTGTGTGCTTTGGGTCAGGCCCTATGGGGGAAAAAAACACAACAGATATGGCCCTCCAAAACAGAACTTACAATTTAGGACCAATTTTATTTGGGAAGGTTAGAATTTCATAAACTTACAATTTTTTTTGAGAAACAAGACACACTAACCAGAGAAAAATACACAAAAGGCATGGTATAGATTATAAGCTACCCAATAGGAAAGGAACCACAATTGGAAGAGATGAATGAACCACCACAGCCATCAGAGAAAGTCACACGGATGAAGTGGGACTCACGCTGGGGTTTGGTGGAAGGATGAAATCAGGGCTGGAAAAGAGAGCAGATGGCATTCCACAGTGAGACAAAGCTGGCAGAGCACATGCCAAGGAAGGAGACGCGAATAAGCCTGGACTGTGCAGAAATGACATGCAGACTCACACCGCTGAGGAGAGCGGGTGTGGAACCGGGGAACAGATGACAAAGGGCCAGATTAGGAGGAGCCTTGACTGCAATAAAGAAGTTGTTATATTTGATGCCTTGGTCAAGAAAGCCTCCACAGCTTTGGTGGGGAGCAGGATGTTCGCACTGGGACTTAAGCCTACCAGTGACACTTAACTAGGTACCAAACAAAGCAGTAGAGACAAGAAACCAACAAAGATTTGTTGGTCCCGAGGGTAACAATACTGAGAAGAGAGAAGGAACAAACTGAAATCTGCAAGTTCCCACAAAGGCCACCTCAATGTTAGAAAAGGAGAAGAAAAGCAAAAAGGAAGAAATTACTGGGTTTTAGTGGGATTTGCAATTACATGTATTCCTGGCCCCAGATCAATGTATTCTACATGCCTAGGAGGTGAGAACAATACAGTACTGTTAATGACACATGCTAAGTCCTTAGAGCAACTGCTAACGCTTAACACTAGTTCGGTGAGGTTGATCTTAAGCATGAACTATTGAAAATCTATGATGAACCTAGCACAGCTCTGCCCCTTTGAACAACCATAGATTTCTACATGAACTGCTCCCTAAAGATGTGCTAAAGAACAGAGCCACATGGCCTCTCAAAGGGATCAGATCCCCCCTAACAAGACAAAACCGGTACTCAGAATAGAGAAGCAAGCAACGGTAGCACTTGCCTAAAATAAAAGTTTTCCTTGAACAAATTTTTAAAAGAACCTAAATAAAGTGAAAGGTAATACTAGTTTATGCACAAATCTCCAAAACCAAACATAGTATTAAAAGGAAAAAAAGAAAAAAAAAAAAAAACCACTCAGGGAACTAGACTCTTAGGACCTACTATGACCAAAAAACTATCTGTCAAAAAAATAGGAGTACTATGTCCTTATCTCTCAGCTTGCATTCAAGATTGAATTCTATTTCTTAGGCACCACGGCTATTTAGGTAGATAAATGGATATCTGTGGATATTTACCCTATTTTTCTGTATACCTTGGTCAGAAATAAAGACAAAATTAACTGTAACTGCTTTGTCACAAATCGGTTACATTACTTTACTCTTCTTGATTCAGCTAATAGAGAGCAACCATTTTTTAAAAGCTTGCATCAAGAGAAATAATCTAAGCTGATGGCTTATTTTCAAGCTTGAAAACTATTTAAATGTGTTTGTTATATTGTACTGTATCTCTGTAGCTGAGGAAATACACACAAAGGAAACTAGAAGAACAAGGAGAGCTACAAAAGTGATACAGTGTTTGTTGTTTCATCAATCATCAGTACACACAGTTACGCAATCCTGATTTTATTTCTGACACCTTACAGGGTGCTATGGAACAATGAACACCTCCTTCTTGCAGTTTACATCCTAGCACTACTTAGATCTCATTGTTTCATTTTGTCTTCCCGGATGGAAAAGAATCCAAGCTGAAGAACACTTACAGTGTATGCTGCCATCCTGGCCTTGAAACAAAGAATTTAACCTCCCCAATCCATTAGTTCATTATCTTAAAAATAGGGTGCCAGATACAACAATATAATTGTGGTAAGCAAACCCCTAAAATAGCCACCAACAATCACCACCCCCTCTTATGCATGCCCTTGTGTAATTCATCCCCTTAAAAGTGGGCTGGACCTTAGTGACTGGCTCCTCATGAACAGAATATGGCAAACACTATGAGCATCACTTCCAAGATCATGTCAGAAAAAGACTGTGACTTTCAACCCCATTGGAGACGTCCCATGTATGGAGGAACTGAGGGAGTTCTCTGGCTAATTGCCAATGAGGAAGCGAGGCTCTCAGTCCAACAACCACCAGGAACTGAAGCCTGCCAGCAAGTCCATGATGAGCTGGGAAGTGGCTGCCCTCTCAGCTGAGGATTCTGGCGAGACTGCAGACCTGGCTGACACCTCAACTGTAACACACTTACAAAAAACCTGGCACCCAGCTAAGCCACACTCAGATTCCTGATCACCAGAAACTGAAAGATAATAAATGTTTAAATTTTAAGCTGCTGATTTGGGGATCATGGGTTGCAGAACAACAGATAAGACAATAATGTAAATGCAATTTATAAAATATTATTTAAGGTTTTAAAAAATTCTATCTGGGCCCATAGTAAAGTAGGTTTTTTAAAAACCCCTTTTAAGCCCTTCCTTGTTTTAAATAAAAGTAGTCTATTTTTATCCACTATCATCTAATACATCTGAAATTTATCTAATTAGCTCATCAGTGGTAACAATATAAGTATCCCAAACTAGTAGTCTATCAACCGTCAAAAAAAACTTTAACAAATATTATGAAGGTATTGGTGGTACTTAGGACACACGGGGCCAAAACATAAAGGGAGATTAAGATTGAACAGTAATGGGCGCCTGGGTGGCTCAGTTGGTTAAGCGACTGCCTTCGGCTCAGGTCATGATCCCAGGGTCCTGGGATCGAGTCCCACATCGGGCTCCCGGCTCAGCGGGAGGCCTGCTTCTCCCTCTCCCACTCCCCCTGCTTGTGTTCCTGCTCTCGCTGTCTCTGTCTCTGTCAAATAAATAAATAAAATCTTTAAAAAAAAAAAAAAAAAAAGATTGAACAGTAATATCAGACAAAGTCTTTAGAAAAAATTAAGCATAGAAGAATATACTTAATGATAAAGGAGCAGCCAGTCTACTAGGAAACATCAATTTTGTATCTATAGCTGCCAGACACGGCCTCATAACACACAGAGAAGAAAATCAGATTTCATTTTATTTTTTGAAGATTTTATTTATCTACTTGAGAGAGAGAGAGATAGCAAGAGCAGGAGCACAAGCAGGGGGAGTGGGAGAGGGAGAAGCAGACTCCCCATCGAGCAGGGAGCCCAATGTGGGGCTCGATCCCAGGACCCTGAGATCATGACCTGAGCCAAAGGAAGATGCTTAACCGACTGAACCACACAGGTGCCCTCAGATTTCGTTTTATAACCCCAAATTTTTCCTGAATAACAGCTTTTACACTGTATGGCACTTAAAATTATCTTAAGCAAATCTGCTAATGGAATTTATATCCAAGGTTCTCCCATAGGAAGTGGGGTTTAAGCTTTCCAGAGATAGGGTTAAATGCAGTTCACACATAATACAGATAACGTTCCAATATATGACATGGCCAGTAGGCAACACGTTTGATAGACTGACTCACAGGCACAGATTCTTCTCCCCGCTGTTACCAAGCTATGTGCCATGTGAGTGTGCAGGTCCTCCCTCCAGAGGCAGCAGGCTTTCCCATCCACAGACTCTGACCTCTGTCCTAAGACTCCCTTTGACCAATGGAATGTATACAGAAGTGACAATGTGGCAGTTCTGATCTTTCTTGCACACTATGTATTTGTGTTAACCTCAGGAAAATGGATTGTTAAGGGTTCAGAAATGTACAGGTCAGTTGTTAAACATATCTATTAATAAAAATTAAGTTACATAAACTTAAAAATAAATTATATTAAGAACAAAGGTGCTAAAAACAGACACATAGATCAATGGAACAGAAGAGAGAGCCCAGAAATGGACCCTCAACTCTATGGTCGACTAATCTTCGACAAAGCAGGAAAGAATGTCCAATGGAAGACAGTCTCTTCAACAAATGGTGTTGGGAAAATTGGACAGCCACATGCAGAAGAATGAAACTGGACCATTTCCTTACACCACACACAAAAATAGACTCAAAATGGCTGAAAGACCTAAATGTGAGACAGGAGTCCATCAACATCCTAAAGGAGAACACAGGCAGCAACCTCTTCGACCTCAGCCGCAGCAACTTCTTCCTAGAAACATCGCCAAAGGCAAGGGAAGCAAGGGCAAAAATGAACTATTGGGACTTCATCAAGATAAAAAGCTTTTGCACAGCAAAGGAAACAGTCGACAAAACCAAAAGACAACCGACAGAATGGGAGAAGATATTTGCAAATAACATATCAGATAAAGGATTAGTATCCCAAATCTATAAAGAACTTATCAAACTCAACACCCAAAGAACAAAGAATCCAATCAAGAAATGGGCAGAAGACATCAACAGACATTTTTCCAAAGAAGACATCCAAATGGCCAACAGACACATGAAAAAGTGCTCAACATCGCTCGGCATCAGGGAAATCCAAATCAAAACCTCAATGAGATACCACCTCACACCAGTCAGAATGGCTACAATTAACAAGTCAGGAAACAACACATGTTGGCAAGGATGCAGAGAAAGGGGAACCCTCCTACACTGTTGGTGGGAATGCAAGTTGGTGCAGCCATGCTGGAAAACAGCATGGAGGTTCCTCAAAAAGTTGAAAATAGAACTACCCTACGACCCAGCAATTGCACTACTGGGTATTTACCCCAAAGATACAAATGTAGGGATCCGAAGGGGTATGTGCACCCCAATGTTTATAGCAACAATGTCCACAATAGCCAAACTATGGAAAGAGCCAAGATGTCCACTAATAGATGAATGGATAAAGAAGAGGTGGTATATATATATATATATATACAATGGAATATTATGCAGCCATCAAAAGGAGTGAAATCTTGCCATTTGCAATGACGTGGATGGGTCATTCAGAGAATGAGTCAATCAGAGAAAGATAGGTATCATATGATCTCAGTCAATAAGTCAATCAGAGAAAGATAGGTATCATATGATCTCACTAATATGAGGAATTCTTAATCTCAGGAAACAAATTCAGGGTTGCTGGAGTGGTGGGGGATGGGAGGAATAGGGTGGCTGGGTGACAGTGGGGAGGGTATGTGCTATGCTGAACTCTGTGAATTGTGTAAGACTGTTGAATCACAGACCTGTACCTCTGAAACAAATAATACATTATATGTTTAAAAAAAAAAAGAAGATAGTAGGAAGGGAAAAATGAAGGGGGGGGAAATTGAAGGGGGGAGACGAACCATGAGAGACTGTGGACTCTAAGAAACTGAGGGTTCTAGAGGGGAGGGGGGTGGAGGGATGGGTTAGCCTGGTGATGGGTATTAAGGAGGGCATGTATTGCATGGAGCACCGGGTGTTATATGCAAACAATGAATCACAGAACACTACATCAAAAACTAATGATGTAATGTATGGTGATTAACATAACATAATAGAAAAAAATTTAAAAAAAAGAACAAAGGTGCTCAATTTCCTAACTTCCTAATTATTTTATTACTATTACATGTGTTTTTGAGGTTTCCTATTCTATCTGTGTGATGAATAATACCATCTAGTGGTGTGCTTCCTGGTGACGTCATACCTGTAGCTCAAAATCAGCCATGACAGGATGTACACCACAGAAATGGGCAAATGCTACAAATCCGGGCTTATCTTTTCTTCCAGAGAGCTGGTCAGTGTTCTCTCGCCTTTAGAAATGCTTCTTCGTGGTCCCCACCATTTCAGCCTGGGGCCCCAAAATGAGCACTTCCACAGCAGACCTGAGGTCAACTCACAGCAGGAGACAAGTCCAGCCAGACCTCAGATGGAGGCAGGGCCACCAGTAGAGCCCCTCCTAGACCAGCCAATCCACAGTCACCCAGGAGAAGCCAGCGTCTGAGCACTCAATAAGCTTATTTATGAGAGTTAGTGATCCCATGCCATTGTGGCAATGAATGACTGAAACACGTGGTAAATTGGAGTTCAATTAGTCTCTCAGAAAAGGAAAGACTGGCATTTAAAGACAAAACCAAACTATTAAATTGGTATAGGCCCTGAAAGTGAGATGTCGATGGGCAACCACTGAGAGACTGATAAAAAGGACATGTTCCAACAGCATAGTGAACAGTAGCACTGACCTTGCGACATGTAAGGGGGATGACCTGAAAGGCATGTTCAGCAAGAATTTATTTGGTCCTACTATGCACTGTGGATTCAGCAGTGAAAATGAGAGCAGCACTGAACATGCTCATGACTGGTGGGAAGAAGAGGGGAGAACAGGTGGGAGGAACAGGGAGGAACAAGGGAGCACAATCTAGGGTGCTGAGGGGCTGGGGAAGGGACAAGGGCACAGCAAAAAGGCATCCAAGCCAGTCCATGGATATCGGAGAAGGCTTTTCAGCTCAGAGGTCTGAGCTTACTCCAACAGTTCAATTAGAGGTAACTAATTCTCTGCTAAATAATGAAGGCTGCTAGAATAAAAAAAGAAAGGTAATGCAGGAAAAAATGAGCAGGATTTGCCAGGTATGTAGATCCAAATGCATCACAGCTGGCCTTGAAACATCAGCTGGATGACAGTACAGCCCATTTCGGCTCCTCCTGTATCAGGCAGGGCTTGCTCAGAGGTAGAGGTCCTATTCATCTATGCAAGCCTATGGATAAGCACAGCATCTGGTCCAACATTTGTGCTCACTGATGACTGCCATTGTTCCTGCCTCTTCTTTGATGTTTTATCCATTTACCTGCCAGACAACCCTGAACATGTCCCCAAAACAAAACTCAACAGTGGAAGTTCAGTCAGCATTTCCTAAGAGCATTTATGCCCAAGTACTGTCTATAACTGGGATGGCATCCAAGTGGATTAATTCAGTATTTGAGCCAGGGCCTCCAGGAAACATTGCATCCCAAAAGCAAAGAACGCCCTGTGCTCCCAACCGGAGAATGCGCACACATGTAGAACACCACATTCTTTATATTCTTTTTGAAATCCAAAGTACAAAAATATTACTTAAAATTAGGAAAGTAGGGCCAAATTACCCAGCTAAGAAAAGCAATTTTAAGTGGAAAAAATGAAATACAAAGGTATTCTAAAACGTAGTCTTTTAATTTCAACTGTCCCAATTCATACAACTCTTGCTCTAGATTTTTGCTTTAAGAATTAATTCTACAGGTATGACTATCCTGCAAATAATGTAAAAAGCAACTTCCTTTTAGCCACACTGGTAAATCAAGCACACTAAATTCATCCCACTAGATGACAATTCAAATACTGAAACACAGAAGGAAAATAAAATATTTGACAAGGCTCTCATTTAAAAGTATCTCAAGATACAGTTCAATCAAGCACCAATTTCTTCTTCTGAAGACTGTTAGCCTGCAATGAAATATTAAAATTAATAGGACCATTTTCTTCCGAGATTTGTATAAAAAAACTCAGTAGGAATGCCACAGACAGGATATAATCATTTAATTTTTTAAAAGAAAAGGAAGTTACATCACCAAATCATTACTACCTTTCTTTGCTCCCATTAAATACATACCTAAGGCATTTCCGGTACAAAAACCAAAATATAAACTGTGGAAGAGATCTAAAACAGGCCCACTGCTTTGTTTTCTTGCTTTTGCTAGACTTTACTCTTGAGCATCTTGTATATTTGATTCTTTTTTCACCAAATATTTTCTCTGCTCAGCTGAATCTCCGCCACGCCAAGTTCAACTTTCCCAGATCTTCTCGTTCTAATCATAGCACAGCAAACTCTAGTAAAAATAACTAAGTAAAGATTCCTTAAAATGCTATGGACCTATAACAAAAAGTAGCTTCAGAATTAAAATTTTCAGAAATATTATGGCCAAAGTCACACACTGCCACCAAGTCTGAAATAGCATGTATACACTAAGCGCAATTCGTTCTCTCCCTCTCATGCTCTCTCTCTCTCTCTCACACACACACACACACACACACACGAGCTACATTAACCACTAAAAGGCAGACATTTCCTTCAAATTGCAGATCAATATGCAAATGTCTTATCAGATGTAACTAAGATGAAGTTATAAGGCTTAGCTCAAATTCCTACCTTGACCCGTGTATTTCTCAAGTTCAACTCAAAAATTTAGCCTTTTCCCTTCATGTTTAAGACTTCAAAGGCAGAGGCATGAAAAATGAATGGTCCAGTAATTCTCAAGAAGCAAGTATAGCCCACCAGTGGCTATAAACACAGGAGTTAGCCACGTTGAGTATATAACGGACCTTCGCTTCCTATGTTACATTAAGGGAGCCTGATATCTGTCACCCCTGTGCCATTTGAATTTTGTTTGGTTATATAGACACTAAGTATTCAAACTATAAACCACTTAGGCCAGTTAGATTATTCGGGCATTTTAACTTTTTTTTTTCCTTATTTAAAACCATGCAGATAGTTCTAGATAATGTTTCACAAATTGGTTAGCTTACAAAAAACTTTCAAACTTCAGTATACATAAAAGTAAAAAAAAAATTAGATAACAATTTTTTTAAAAATCCATAGGAACAAAGGCTAAGTCATTCAGTAAAAATGCTTTATTAGATATTTTGAAATTAGATACTGAACTCAAGGACAGGGAAGACACTTGGGAATGGGAGGAGAGGGTCAATCAGAGGTCTGAATAACTCAGTTTGGAGAAGGCTCTTCCAACTCACCAATTCTTTGAAGATTTTATAATTTGTTACAAAAGTACAAAATATTTAAACAACGTCCCAGTAAATGATCCTGGAACCAAACTTTTGAAAAACATCCAAGTTTTTTTTAGAAGAGAATGGGGACACAAGTTATAAGAGGCAGCTTACTTGGCCAGGGATTCAGTATATGAAGATCATTTAGAAATGTGTTTAGGAAGCACTTACATTCATAATCCCAAACCTTAGTCCTACAATGGCAGTTAAGTATACTGAAAAAAAAATTAATTGATGTAATATTACATTTGCAAGCAGAGGGCAAATAGCCAAGGTTGAAATTAGTAAGAGTGACTTAGAGAAACAGCTAAATTGGACACCTTATTTAAAGGTTCTATTAAAAATCATTTAAATTTTCAATCACATTAATAATGACAAGCTTTTAAATGTTATAGGCTTTAAGCCGAGACATTATGAAGAAATATGACGTCCATCTCAAGTCTGACATTTGCTTCTGCCAGCTAGGGCAGCTGCTTGGGGCTACAGCATTATCGAGTTATTTGGCCTCTTCTTATAGTTGTGATAAATGGTTTCATCACATTATCACATATCAATGGTTTCGTGGCACTGCTGACATCATCCAATGAAGCTGAGGAATAAGCAAAACATGAAATGGAGCTAAATGGAAAATAAAGGGTAGAATGATTTTCTAATACTTGGTGTTCAAACAGATTAACAAAGAAATTAATATTATCTCTATGAACATAGATAATGAACACGATATTCTCTAAATTAGTAATACTAGCTTTCTGGAAAATTCTACCAGATTTACACTTTATCACTATGTTTTTGTTATTTCTACATAAGCAAAAATGACAAGTGATATAGAACGTCACCTTTTTAAAGGTGACAAATGAGAATTTCTGGCACTTAGAGATGCTCATGGCCTCTGCCTTGAAAGAAGAGAAGGATTATAATCAGAGTCTATAATTGAGATTTTAAAAATACGTTGCTGTCACAATTCAATTTCTGATGTCTGCCTATAACCAATGGCATCCCTATAAATGCTCGGCTCTAAAACCTGTCAAAATGATTTATTACAGAACATTTTAAAAGTATATCCTTTATCAATGATTAATGACCAAAAAGATCGCACATCCCAATATCTGACTGAATGGCAGAAAGAAGGGTTTTTAAGATTTATCCACTGCATGTTCTGGAGGGAATGAATGCCAAACAATGGGTAGCGGGAGGATGTACAAAAAAAGGTATATTGTTTCGACTGTTAGCACAGGCCTTATAATCTCTATGCCATGAATCCCATTTCCAGAACATTTTAACCTGTTAGAGTAAAATCAAAGCAGTAACCATATAGAACAAAAATACAACTATCTTAAGACTTACAAGAATAAAAAAAATTTTTTCTCTGTAAAATATCTTAAAACGCAAGTTGGAGAAAATATCAAATCTGCGACCAATGTCCTACCAGAGGAAGAGGAAAGGGGAAGAAAGGTGGAACAGACTAGAATTTGAAGAATAAAACAAAGATTATCAACATTTGAAAAGTGAAAAATTCGAAAGAGAATTACAAATGCTGCCAGAGAATTCCAAGCAGTTCCAAATTGTTTATTATTACAAAATCACGTAACTTTAGTCCTAAATTGCCCTCACTTTTTTAACAATGAAGAGGCAGCTAAGCAAGTATAATAAGAGTGCTTTCAAGACACTTAACTACTTGGGGGGAAAAAAAAACTGTATCCAAGTCTCTTCTCACATGCAGACATTTACTGAGTGAGTTAAAGCAGACAACAGCTTCTCTAACCAAGTTCCACTGGCTAGGACAGTGAACACATGGAGTTGAAAATCATCAAACTGAAATAAATAAATCTGCAACTCTCAACTGCCCAACACCACTCCCAGCTCAGTGTTCATCATATTAAAGCAGCATTGGCCTAGTCACGCTCTCTCCTCCTCATTATGAGAATCTAACTGGCCTGTCTTCCCTTCCACTTGACAGTCTAAAAGAACTAAATTTAGGAAGCCACATTTTCGGTAACGGTCCATAAAGTGAGTGTACCTATAGATATGATGGACAAGGAGTAAGAGAAACCCTAATCCAGATTTTTCTGATAACTCAGAAAAATTATCTGAAGTATGGCTTCTCATCTCTCTGGGCCTGAGTTTCATCATCTATAACATGAAAGAACTGAGTGGAGAGTGGTTCTCATGTTTCCTGGTCACATTTTTAATTAAATCCCCAGGATACCCCCTATCGATTAAAAAAAAAAATAGACACATGCTCAGTACTCAATAATTAAGCATGGGGAGCGGGGTCACCACCTGTCTCCCAGAAAACCACGCATCAACCTCACGTCCAATCCCCATTCTGGAGGTTTTCTAAGGTTCCACCAGGTTCCCATACACGGTCATCGGTGTACTACCCCTTGACAAATCACCTCCCAAAATGAAAAGACTGGGCCACCCCCACCTCCTGCTAGAGGTCAGAGCCTGGCTGTAACATGGTCAAGTACATTTGAGAGAGCTAGGAATTGCCCTATACATGACCTCTTACTCAATTTCAATTAAAAAGAAATCAACTACTTCAATTGTAGCTTTCCAAAACAAAGAACACTAACTCATTAGAACTGCAAGTTCCTGCCCAACTCCTGACCTACACTGTGAGGTAGTCACTTAGGATTCTACCATCTATAGGCTTGACTAACCCCACCTGTAGCCCTTGACAGTCAACCCTACCCAATGAAATGTCCCCATTCTGGAACAGTAATAATTCCACAAAGTTACCTCTGTCAGAGAAGTTCAATCCATAAATTGAAGAGAACTAGTGAGATTTCTCTCTCAATAATGTGAAGAAATGAGTCAACTAGAGTAAGAGGGTGGGTATGTGTGAACAGAGACCACCCACAGAAAACACTTTGATTGACACAGTTAAGTGTTTTTAAACAACCATTTCCATCCTTTCCTCTACCTATATGCAAATTGGCAAAAAGCCAATAATCTCCTACATATCCCTCAAATATATTCCCTAGAGAAATGAAGGTCTGATCAGTAGATCCCTATTATATAACACTGTTTGCTACTATACCAACAATTTAAGAGCTATTGGTATTGTTCATACATGTATCTAATGGAATCTTAGTACTTCCTTTCAAATCTGAAAAAAAGACAGTTAAGCTGAAGTTTTCCCCAACAGTTTATTAACTACCAAAACAATGTAAGTACTAAAAATCAAAGTGCATAGCTTAAAAAAAAAAAAAGGCTTGTAAATGAACACTTTTATTTATATAAAGGACTCTAGAATACGGAACAGAGTAACTCATGGAAAATATTGAGTATTACAAATCTTGGTAGAAATTCATTTTATACTTCTGAAAGTTATTTGAGTCTCTTGAATGTGATAAAATCAAGCCATGTTCTTCTTTCTTTCCCATTAAATCCCTTAGAAACATCAGCAACAATTTAGGAATGTAAATGGATTTTCCATTTGCATTTATACTTATTGATGACTTAAACAGAAGGAATACAGCTTAATTTTTTTCAGAGGTAGATTGAGCCCAGAGGAATAGGTTTAAAAAAAAAAAAAAAGGAAAACTTATTTTGACTCACAAAACAAAAAATGTCAAAAGGGAAAAACTGATTAAAACAAACAAAACCAGCTAAAGTCAAAGAGAAAGCTCAAAACACAGCAGCCCAATGCCTGGTCCAAGGATGATGGACTATGGGGTACCCGTCCTCTGCACAAGAGCAAATTAAATACTGAAGAACACTCTTCAAAGTCCACAAATATCCATTTGGTTTCATTTCAATTTTTAGATTCTCACTCCTTTTGATTCCTTTTACTACCCCGAACTTTACATGTGACTCTAATGTTCAGAAACAAACTCTGTTGATAGGAGATGTGGCTATCATAACACACCATGTCACAAAGGGCACATCAATAGCTCTGACAGATAATACCTCAATAAGAAGTTCTGCAAAGACTTCCTAAGTCAGCACTCCTAGAAGTCCAAATAGTATGTCAGCCAAGGACATATGCTTCCCCGGACATTTTAGGACTAAATCCTATCAAGTAGATTTTTTTCTGAGTCTACCCTGCAAGTACTTCTCATATTTAATTCTATAGTACCAGATACATGGCCAAAGCAAAAACCATTTTTCTCCTAGAACACAAATATCTACAGAAGCCTATATCAGCCATATGCATGTGTGTGTATATATAAAATATGTTATTTTTAAATAATCATTCAGTCCACTGAAAGAGAAAATGGTACTTGCTCAGAAATCTATACTTACATGATGGTTTATATATAAAACTATAGTTCCAATTTTTAACTAAGGGCATGGTGCTGCTTCTTTCCAGGTTTCTAGCTACATAAGCAGTAACAATGTAGAAACAACGGAATACTCCAAGTATTGTTAATGCCGAGTCCATCCTAAACTCCCAGGGGGGAGGGGGGAGGGGAGTAGACACTCTGAGAGACACTGCAATGCAGTTCACAACAAGTATTTGACTAAGTGCTCTGCCACTGATTTTGTCTGAGTACTCTCAGAATTGACTATTCTCAGAATGTGTAACTCTGGGTAATAACACCAAAATTCTACCTAGTGATTTTTTATTCTTTTAAAGAAATGGAGGGGTGCCTGGGTGGTGGGCATGGAGCTTAAGATTCTCTCTCTCCTTCAGCTCCTCCCCACCCTCCCTCTCTTGGGGGAAAAAAAAATGGAAGAGAAAACTATGAGGAAAAAAAAAAAAAGAATGCTTGGGGTGTGAGGGAAGGGAAGGTAGAATAAACATACATCTTGTTTTGTAGCTGTCACTTGGGAACAAAGTAAATGTTTTACGTAAATGCAAACCTAAGTTAAAATTTAAAAATTACTGTGCCTGTAGTTAATAATGTATTGTTCATTTAAAAAATTATAAGAGTAGGGGCACCTGAGTGTCTTAGTCAGTTAAGCATCCAACGCATGATTTCAGCTCAGGGTTATGGGATCGAGCACCACATCGGGCTCAGCACTGGACATGGAGCCTGCTTAAGATTCTCTGTCTGCCACTCTCCCACCTCTCTCTCCCCTTCTATAAATAAATAAATAAATGTATGTATGTATGTAAAAATTCATGTGTTCTTACCACAATAACAAAAATCCTTAAAAATGAAGATAAAAAAAATAATCATGTATCCTGTCTTTCCAGTTGGAATTGGACAAGATACCCAAATGATTGATATTTTACTTAACAGAAATATTTTAGCTAGTGAAGAATTGCAGATTTAGAATTTGACCATTTTGCAAACTCTAATAATGGGTTCAGTCATCATTAATAGCTACTAACATCACACTGAGACAAATACTACATATCTCCTGATGGCAGGTGATGACACTACCTAGAAGGTATTCTAGTGCAAAGAAAAATGAAGAAATAAAACCCTGATTCTGCTCAAGTCTTTGGATCTGCCAATTTGTAACAAACACAGGGGAAAGAGGAAGCTGTTAAATGACACCATAGGGATACAATCGGCAAATTATGAACCACAGGAAACTGCACAAAAGATGAATGATACTGTTTCTTCAACAAACTATTAATTAAGACATGGAGTGGGGGGAGGGAGGCAAGATGGCAAAAGAGTAGGGAACCTCACTTCATCTGGTCCCTTGAATTTAGCTAAATCATTCTGAACACCTGTGAATTCAACTGGAGATGTAAGAATTCCTGGGATTCTACAAATAGAAACCACTTTTTGCAAGGTAGGAAGTAAGGAGATGTGAATCTGAGGGGATATATCAGAATATAAACAGTGCGGGTAGGGAGGCTCTGTAAGCCGGCTACCAGAAAGTGATATAGCACCAGTGTGCAAAATCGGAACCTTTAGAAATCTGCTCCAGTGAGAGACATCCCTGACTGAAAGGTGCTCTGGTGGCGAAGTGGGGCAGAATCCTAGGTGGAACAGTGTGGCCTCAGTGTCCCTGGGGTCACAGAAGGAACATGGGTGCCTGAGCCAGCAGAGTTCTCCACACTGGAGTAGGGAAACCAGCTATGGTCAGTGAGCCCGTGAGAGGGCGCTTAGCTCAGTGTGCAATAAACCGCAAACCACAGCACGATCGGGTGACTGTTCTCCACGTGGGGGCCCTGCAAAGGGCAGAAACTCAGTGACCCTCCACCTTCACCTGGGAGGGGTGGCGCAGGTGCAGGCCCACTGACAACCCTCCTTCCTCTCCGGGGAGGATCGGCAGGGGTGCACACCACAGGAGTCTGCAGAGTTTGGCACACACAAAAGTGAAGACTGCTTTTCCCTGAGGGCTTACTGAAGAGAGGGGCCATGATCTTTCAGCTCCAGGGCTGGAGATCAGGGTGTGGCCATTTTTATTTTTATCCTCTAAAGCAGCACAGAAAGCCTTCAGGGAACAAAAGCCACAAAGAGCGACTCTAAGCAGCTTACACTGAGCCAGGAGGCCTGGCAAGGGGTGGTGCAACTCTTCTGGGGCAAAGACACGTGAGAATCACCGTGGCAAACCCCTGCCCCAGAAGACGAGCTGTATCATCAAGGGAATACCAAGTTTACCAAGCACACAGAACTGCACAACTCCAGCGCTAGGGGAAAATAGTATATAGAACAACAGGTTTTTTCTCAGAATTCTTTTAGCTTTGTTTCAAATTTTCCTTTTTCTTTTTTCCTTTTTAAGTAGGTTCTTATTTTACCAACTTTTTGTTAAGTTTTTAACTTTAATTTTTACATTTATATTCTATGGATATATTCTTCAATTTTGGCTTCCTTACACTGTATTCAATTTTATTTTTGTATATATATAAGTTTTGCTTTCTTCAAAATTTTGGGGATTTAGTGTATTCTAACAGACCAAAATACACCCAGGACCAAGTGGATCACACTTTTGTCCACCTGTGAGATTATATTCTCTTTTTTCCTTTTTCCTTTCTTTTCTTTTATGGTTTCTGACCTCTTCAGATTTGCCTAGTGTGTATTTCACTTGAGTTGTGGTTGATATTTTTTATTTTTTTTCTCTCATTCATCCATTCTTCTCTGGGCAAAAGGGCTAGAAGGAGGAATTCACAACAAAAGAAAGAACCAGAGGTAATACTCTCTGCCACAGATCTAATCTATACAGATATAACTAAAATGTCAGTACTGGAATTCAGGATAACAACTATAAAGTTGCCAACTGGGCTTGAAAAAAAGCATAAAAGACACTAGAGAATCTCTTAGTGCAGAAATACAATCTCATCAGGCTGAAATTAAAAATACTTTAACTGAGATGCAGTCTAAAATGGAAGTTCTAACAGCTAGGGTAAATGAGGCAGAAGAGTGAGTCAGTGACAAAGAAGACAAGATGACGGAAAGGAAGGAAGCTGAGGAAAAAAGGGAAAAACAACTAATGGATCAGGAGGGGAGGCTTTGAGAAATCAGCAATACCATAAAGTGAAAAAATATTAGAATTACTGGGGTCCCAGAGGAAGAAGAAATAGAGAGAAACAGAAGGTGTGTTTCAACCAATCACAGCTGAGAACTTCCCTTATCTGGGGAAGGAAACAGACATTCAAGTAAAGGAGGTAGGGAGAACCCCCCTCAGAAAAATCAGTAAAAACAGATCAACACCCTGACATCTAATAGTGAAGCTCACAAATTTCAGATGGAGAAAATCCTGAAAGCAGCTCAAGCAGCTCCTTAACATACAGGGGTAGGAACATTAAGCTGGCAGCAGACCTACCCACAGAGACCTGGCAGGCCAGAAAGGGCTAGCATGATATATTCAGGGTACTAAATGAGCAAAACATGCAGCCAAGAATACTTTATCCAGCAAGGCTGTCATTCAGACTGGAAGGAGAGATAAAGAGCTTCCAGGACAAAGAGAAACCAAAAGAATTTGTGATCACTAAACCAGCCCTGCAAGAAGTATTAAAGGGTATCCTGTAAGCAAAGAGAAACCCCAAAAGTAACAGACTAGAAAGAAACGGAGGCGTACAAAAACAGGTAATACAATGGCATTAAATTCACATCTTTCAATAGTTACTCTGAATGTAAATGGACTAAATGTTCCAATCAAAAGACACAGGGTATCAGACTGGATAAAAAGCAAGATTCATCCATATGTTGTCTACAAGAGACTCATTTTAGACCCAAAGACAACTCCAGATTGAAAGTGAGTGGGTGGAGAACTATGTATCATGCTAATGGATTTCAAAAGGAAGCTGGGGTAGTAATCCTTATATCAGACAAACGAGATTTTAAACCAAAGACTGTAGTAAAGAGAAGGAAAGGGACACTATATCATACTTAAAGTGTCTATCCAACAAGAAGATCTAACAATTGTAAATACTTATGCTCCTAACTTGGGAGCAGCCAATTATATAAACCAATTATTAACAAAATTAAAGAAAAACATCGATAATAAGACAATAATATTAGGGGACGTTAACACCCCACTCACAACGATGGACAGATCATCTAAGCAGAAGATCAACAAGGAAACAAGGGCTTTGAATGACACACTGGACAAGATGAATTTCACAGATATATACAGAACATTCCATCTTAAGCCAACCGAATACACATTCTTGTCGAGTGCACATGGAACATTCTCCAGAACAGATCACATACTGGGTCACAAATCAGGTCTCAATCAGTACTGAAAGACTGGGATCATTTCCTGCATATTTTCAGACCACAATGCTTTGAAACTGGAACCCAGTCACAAGAGGAAATTTTAGTGAAACTCACATACTTGGAGACTAAAGAGCATTCTACTAAAGAATAAATGGGTCAACCAAGAAGTTAAAGAATTTTTAAAATTCATGGAAACTAATGAAAATGAAAACACAACTGTTCAAAACCTTTGAGATGGAGCAAAGGCCGTCACAAGAGGAAAATATATAGCAATACAAGACGTGCTCAAAAAACTAGAAAAGGTTCAAATATACAAGCTAACCTTACACCTAAAGGAGCTGGAGAAAGAACAGCAAATAGAGCCTAAACCAAGCAGGAGACGAGAAATAACTAAGATCAGAGCAGAAATCAATGAAAGAGAAACCAAACGATTAGAACAGATCAACAAACCTAGGAGCTGGTTCTTTGAAAGAATTAATAAGATTGATAAACCCCTAGCCAGACTTATCAAAAAGAAGAGGAAGGACCCAAATTAATAAAATCATGAATGAAAGAGGAGAGAGTATGACCGACACCAAGGAAATACAAACAATTTTAAGAACATATTATGAGCAACTACATGCCAACAAATTAAGCAATCTGGAAGAAATGGATACATTCATAGAAACTTATAAACTACCAAAACTGAACCAGGAAGAAATAGAAAACCTGAACAGACCCATCACTGGCAAGGAAATTGAAGCAGTAATAAAAAATCTCCCAACAAACAAGAATCCAGGGCCTGATGGATTCCCAGGGGAATTCTATCAATCATTTTAAAAAGAATACCTTTTCTTCTGAAGCTGTTTCAAAAAATAGAAAGGGAAGGAAAACTTCCAAACTCATACAATGAGGCCAGCATTACCTTGATCACAAAACCAGACAAAGACCCCACCAAAAAGGAGAATTACAAACCAATATCCCTGATGAACATATTTGCAAAAATTCTCACCAAGACACTAGCCAATAGGATCCAACAGTACAGTAAGAGGATTATTCACCACAACCAGGTGGGCTTTATTCCTGGGCTGCAAGGGTGGTTCAACATCCACAAATCAATCAACATGATACATCACATTAACAAAAGAAAGGACAAGAACCATATGATCCTCTCAATAGATGCAGAAAAAGCTTTTGACAAAATACAGCATTCTTTCTTGGTTAAAACTCTCCACAGTGTATGGATAGAGGGAACATACCTCAATATCATAAAAGCCATCTACGAAAAGCCCATAGGTAATATCATTCTCAGTGGGGAAAAACAGAGCTTTTCCCCTAAGGTCAGAAACACAACAGGGCTGCCCACTCTCACCACTGTTGTTCAACACAGTACTAGAATTCCTAGCCTCAGCAACCAGACAACAAAAAGAAATAAAAGGCATTCAAACTGGCAAAGAAGACGTCAAACTCTCACTCTTCACAGATAACACGTTATTTTATGTGGAAAACCCAAAAGACTCTACCTCAGAATTGCTAGAACTCATACAGGAATTCAGCAATATAGCAGGATAGACAACCAATGCACAGAAATCAGTTGCATTTCTGTACACTAACAATGAGAAGAAAGAGAAATTAAGGAGTTGATCCCATTTACAATTGCACCCAAAACCATAAGATACCTGGGAATAAACCTAACCAAAGAAGTAAAGGATCTATACTCTAAAAACTACGGAACACTTATGCAAGAAATTGAGGAAGACATGAAGAAATGGAAAAACAGTCCATGCTCATGGATTGGAAGAATAAATATTGTTAAACTATGCTACCCAGAGCCATCTACACTTTCAATGGAACCCCTATCAAAATACCATCAACATTTTTCATAGAGCTGGAACAAATAATCCTAATACTTGTATGAAACCAGAAAGACCCCCAAATAGCCAAAGGAATGTTGCAAAAGAAAACTGAAGCTGGTGGCATCACAATTCCAGACTTGAAACTCTATTACAAAGCTGTACTCATCAAGACAGTATGGTACTGGCACAAAAACAGACACATAGATCAATGGAACAGAACAGAGAGCCCAGAAATGGACACTCAACGCTATGGTCAACTGATCTTTGACAAAGCAGGAAAGAAGATCCAATGGAAAAAAGACAGTCTCTTCAACAAATGGTGTTGGGGAAATTGGACAGTCACATGCAGAATGAAACTGGACTATTTTCCTACACCACATACAAAGATAAACTCAAAATGGATGAAAGACCTAAATGTGACACCAGGAATCCATCAAAATCCTAGAGAACACAGATGGCAATCTCTTCTACCTTATCCGCAGCAACTTCTTGCTAGACACGTCTCCAAAGGCAAGGGAAACAAAAGCAAAAATGAACTAGTATGACTTCATCAAGATAAAAATCTTCTGCACAGCAAAGGAAACAGTCAACAAAACTAAAAGGCAACCTACGGAATGGGAGAAGATATTTGCAAATGACCCATCAGATAAAAGGCTAGTATCCAAGATCTATAAAGAATTTATCAAACTCAACAGACAAAAAACACATAATCCAGTCAAGAAATGGGCAGAAGACATGAACAGACAGTTCTCCAAAGACATCTAAATGGCCAACAGACACATGAAAAAATGCTCCACATCACTTGGCATCAGGGAAATACAAATCAAAACCACAATGAGATACCACCTCACACCAGTCAGAATGGCTAAAATTAACAAGTCAGGAAACGACAGATGTTGGCGAGGATGTGGAGAAAGGGGAACCCTCTCACACTGTTGGAGGGAATGCAAGCTGGTGCAGCCACTCTGGAAAACAGTATGGAGGTTCCTCAAAAAGTTGAAAATAGAGCTACCGTATGATGCAGCAATTGCACTACTAGGTATTTACCCCAAAGATACAAATGTAGTGATCCAAAGGGACACCTGCACCCCAATGTTTATAGCAGCAATGCCCACAATAGCCAAAATATGGAACGAGCCCAGATATCCATCAACAAATGAATGGATATAGAAGATCTGATATATATAGAAAATGTGGTACACACACACACACACACACACACACACACACACACACAGGAATATTACTCAGCCATCAGAAAGGATGAATACTTACCATTTACATCGACCTGGATGGAACTGGAGAATATTATGCTGAGTGCAATAAGTCAGTGAAAGACAATTATCGTATGGTTTCACTCATATGTAGAATATAAGAAACAGTGAAGAGGATCATAGGGGAGGGAGAAAAAATTGAATGGGAAGAAATCAGAGAGGGAGACAAACCATGAGAGATGCTGAACTCTAGGAAACGAACTGATGGTTGCTGGAGGGAAAGTGGGTGGGGGGGTGGGGTGAGTGATGGTTATTAAGGAGGGCACGTGATGTGATAAGCACTGGGTGTTATATACAACTGATGAATTCCTGATCTCTACATCTGATGTAACTAATAATGTACTATATGTCGGCTAATTGAACTTAAATTTTTTAAAAAAGACATGGAGTAGGAAATTAAAAATTAAAAAAAATACCTTAAAAATGTATCAATCATTTGCAATGTATGGATGTTATCTGAAGCTCTGTTCTTATGAACTAAATATTTTGTGACAACTGGGGAAACTGAGCAACCACTAAGTAGTTATGAAACAGTTACTGTTAAGTTTTTTAGATGTGATGATACTGTGCTTATGTTGAAAAAGTGTTACCTTTTAGAGAGTTAGAGGTTTTCATGGGTGTAATGAAATGATGCTTGGGAAGGTGGGAAGTGGGCAGGGACAGAGGAAACAAGAATGACCAGGAGTAGATAATGGCAGCTGGATCACTGTCTCTCTACTTTTGCCTAGGTTTGGAATTTTCTATTTATTTTTATTTTTTTAAGATTTCAGAGGGAGAGAGAGACTGAGACTGAAACCATGCATACATGCACCAACTGGGGAAGGAGCAGAGGGAGAGAATCCTCAAGCAGACTCCCTGCTGACCCCAGGCCTGTAGTCATCACAGGGCTTGAGGTCACAGCCCTCATATCATGACCTGACCTAAAATCAAGAGTCAGACACTTAGTGAGCCACCCCAGTGCCCCTCACTTCCATTTTTTTTTTTTTTAAACATGAACTGCCTCTCATTAGCAGTCCCTCCTTAGACCACTCCCTCCTTGAAACACTCTCCTCTCCTGGCTTCTAGGACATCATCCTCTCCAGCCAGGTTTTCCTTGTCTCTCTAGTTTTTCCTTTTCTCTCTCCTCCCTTCTCTCAAACCTCTTCCTCATGGAGCTCCTTGGGGTTCAAGCCAGGACCCCTTGTCATCTCTATACCTTCTCTTTAGCAACGTATCTATTCTTATGCCATTCAGCATCATTTATATGCTAGCAACTGCAAATTTCTATCTCAAACCAGAGGCTCTCCTCTGAGCTCTAGGCTCACAAACCCAATTACCTACAAAACTTTGGTGCCTGGATTTTTAGGAAGCACCCTAAATACATACAAAAGCAGAACCTTAAAGCACCACTGCTCCCCCAAAAGTGGTGATCGCTTCACCGTCTTGATAAATGGCACCCAACAGCTCCAACGGAAAACTCAAGTATCAGCCCTGATTTTTGCTTCTGCCTCACATTCAACCCAATCATGTAAGACCTGTTTTTCTACTGAGTCCCTTTCTCCATCTCCTGTATCACCCACCTTCCCCCAGGCACCTCAATGGCTTCCTCATGGACCTCCTAGCTTCATGACCTCCCTCCACACGATTCGCCAGCCAGCATCCACAGCGACCCTTTTCAAGACCAATCTGAACACATCACCCTGAAGTGTGAAATACACCAGTGCCTTCTTCCATAATTTGAGTGAATCCTGAAGATCCTCTGCAATTTACCATTTCTACTCATCATCAAGGCATGGCACAAACTACAGTACTAGTTGCAAGACCTGTGCCTTTTTCACCAGTAGAAATCTTCAGATCTCATAATTTTGCTATCTTGAAATATCACTTACTCTCATTACTACCTTGCAATTACAATTATTAAACCCACGCTAGAGCTTGTCAGTCAATGCTTTAATAAAGCAAAATTTTTCTCTATATTACACGTTAACGGTTTTGATACTGGTATTTCAATATAATTGGTTTACTTTGTAATCCTTATTTTGCTTTATGCATTTCAAGTTTTGCATGGGTCCACATCCTACGGATGCAAGGAAAGAGTAAGAGGTAGAAGAGATCCACCCTGGGAGGGAAAAGCATTCATTCACTGACTTGCTTCGAAGTGACAGCATATGGTGACAGTAAAACAGAGACAGACTTTTTGTCAGTTTTAGTATTTTTTTTTAAATTCTCTCCAGATCATATATCCCCATTTGCCTAGGTGAATCACTCCACCACCCCCCTTCCTTGGAACCCCACTGATCTCACCAGACTGCCAGTGGAGTTCATGATACACAGAAGGTTCAAGAATTCCGGAGTAGGAGCTAAACCAATTAAAAATAAAATAAAATAAAAAAATAAAACTAATTAGGTACCTAATTTTAAAGTCTTTGATATGGAAACAAAAATCACTAAAAAAAATTAAGAAAACAAAAGAAAAATGTGTAGACATGTAATAAAGTTTTAAAATAAATATTTTCAAGATACAATAAGATTGTTAATATACCCCATTAATGTATCACTTACTAAAATTGACAGGAAAGGATCAGTACTGTAAACCTATATGGAACTCCTACAAATCAGTAAGAAAAAGACCTTATTAAAATAAACAAGCAAGTTAGAGGAAGAAAAAAAACCTAATAAATTGCCCACACACATGACAATTTTAATATTAGTAATTACAATCTCAATACTATTACCAAATTTTTTTTATTATAAAATATTTTTTTAAAGAGTTTATTTATTTGACAGAGAGAGACACAGCGAGAGAGGGAACACAAGCAGGGGGAGTGGGAGAGGGAGAAGCAGGCTTCCTGCAGAGCGGAGAGCCCGACGCGGGGCTCGATCCCAGGACCCCGGGATCATGACCTGAGCCGAAGGCAGACGCTCAACGACTGAGCCACCCAGGCGCCCCTATTTATTATAAAATATTTTATTTTTATATAATTTTACATAATTTTATGTAATTTATATAATTATTTATTTTACTTAAAAGCTGGGTGAGAAGAAACGAGGTTTAGGGATCACAGCCTGAAGGATACGAACCCACCTTTTCTTTCCTATTGTGCATCTAGATTAGACCAGATCCACAGAGAAGCAGTTTTGGCCTCATCACTTAGTGTTCCAAGTGCCACCACTGGCCTTATCAAACCTACACTCCAGTCCCTTATACACCTGCTTTCCCTGAATTCACTCTTGTCGAATTCCATCAGCCTACATTGGGCAGTGTTATAATAAACATGCCTATGCAATTCACCCCCATGTCTCCTCTAACTGAAAGAATACGTGACCTGGGAACAGTTTCTGCCCCAGCTTAGCATCCCAAGCCCACGGGGCTTCGTCTGACATAAGGGGCTGTACATACCTTCCAGCAGTGGTTTTTACCCTTCCGTGGGAGGTAAGGTCACATGTACCCCCAAAAACCTGACGGAAGCCATGACTCCCTCTCCATATGCACACACTACACTTTGGTTACAATTTCAGGGAGTTGAGAGACCTCTCCCCAGGCTCCAGGGTAAGAGCCCCCATGTTATGGACCAAGCTTCCTTCTCCCAAGTTCCATGTTCACATGGGCTAACAAGTTTGATTTCCAATACCCACCTTCACCCAGTAGACAGTTCATCTTGGTATACATTGGCAATACTGCATACCCACTGTAGTTCACATCCCTATACTCATTTCTACCCCACACTTAATTGTTTTGCTGAAGTTCACATATGCGAGAAAAGTGGGTTTGTTTGTTTTTTTCCAATGGGGGCAGAAGACAAAGGTAGGAAGAGTACAAAAACAAAACATCAAGCTAATCACACAACTTAGTGTGGTAGTCATTAATGTGACTGACCATGTATTTCTAGTTTTCTCCCTTTTCCAGGTACTCAACAGCACTGCACGTTCTGGTTCCAGGCCACCAAACAAGCTCTAGAAAAGGAGACAGGAACAGAAGTGACATGTCTCATTTACAGATCAGCCGACTTAACTGCTTGGGGAAACCCCTGATCTCTTTTCCTCTTGGCACCGGTAGGAGCAAGCCTGGAAACAGAGGCTGCTAAGGCTGTCTGTCCCCCATGGCCCTGAAGTGGACTTTTGGTGCTTTAAGAGAGACTGGGTGCTGTTTCTATCTGCAGCATAAGCCAGCCTAAAGGGACTGAGGTCAAGCGAACCTATAGACCTCTGACTGGTGAACCTGGACCCCAAGATTTTCAAAGACAACACTAGGATGGCAGAGATTGCGTCCTGGTGGCAGGCTGGGATCTTCAGCAGGTCTGGTGCTATCTGGAGCACTATCTGGAGCACTGCTGGGGCAGGACCCTCAAGGCCCTACGGCAGGGAACACTCAAGAGTATGGTCTAGGATAGGGAAGCAGACAGGCTCAGGGTGGGTTTCAGAAGCATGGGCTGGGTTGTGCTGACTGCGCACCTGGTGGGAGACGAGGTCCATCACTCAGGCCCTCCCCTGGGCCCAGCCCGGTGTGCTCTCACCTAGGGCGAGGTGCCTGCCACAGAGGGACAAACCGCTTCCATCAAACACGGTTCATCTGTTCATCACTGCTGAGAAAACTACAGGGAATGTGCTTCTCGTCACTGAGCACTTCTTAGGATTATTTTGTGCCTGGTGTATTCCTAAAAAGCACTTTGGCAGGGGGCGGGGGGGGGGGGGAGCACTTCAATGTCAATTCACAACACGTGTACATTTTTTTCCCCAAGAAATCAGAGCTAAAGAGAAAAGCAGTAAGGATTTTTTTTTTTCATTTTAAAAAAATGAGGCCAAGACTGAGTATAATTAAAAAAAAAAAAATCAAAACACACCACCCTAGGATTTGAGGTTCTGTGAACTATAGATAGCAAGGCCACAAAATAGGCTTTTTTAGAATGTTCCTAGGCAACCCAAGAAGCAACGGTATCAGTTACATGAAGAGCAACCTTCAGAAAAACAAACTGGTTACTCTAAAGCAACCCAACTCTCAGCACCCAGACCAGGGAGAAATTTCTCCCTGGTGTCCTCATAATGAGGCCACTGTGTAACATGATCCCTACTGTCAATAAGCGTTTCAAGGGACTTTTCTCAGGAGTCAAAGGACCATTAAGAACAACATGGTCCTTTTCAACAAATGGTCCTTTTCAAAGGACCATTAAGAACAACAATTCCAAGGGTCTAAAGTTGGTTTTCAGAAACTGAACAGTCTGGTAAGCTGAAGTGATTCAGCAACAAATTTTAGTTTATCTGAAAGAATTAGAGGGGCACCTGGATGTCTCAGTCGGTTAAGTGGCTGCCTTCAGCTCAGGTCATGGTCCCAGGGTCCTGGGATCGAGTCCCACATTGGGCTCCTTGCTCTCCCTCTCCCTCTGCCCCCCACTCGTGTTCTCTTTCTCTATCTCAAATAAATAAATAAAATCTTAAAAAGAATTAGAGATGCATGTATTAACAAATTTTAATAAGGCAGATACCTTGGTTGGAAAAACAAACATAACAACCTAGCCTCCAATTAACACTTAAGGGAAGTACTTAAATTCCATGAAACTGTATTTAACAATTATTAAAATTCTAACATTTCACCATCGGAATCCAATTGGATGTCAGAGGGATCTTTGGAAACTTGTAACTCAGCCCAATATACAATTGGATATACAATAAAGTAGAGCAAATGGTGTGCAAATAAGGCACAGGGAATAAAATACTTTTAATCACAAAAATTGGATTGACTACATATTCTTCAAGTAATTCTCTGTAACTATCATGCTCCCAGTCTAACATTACATCATCAAATAGCTATCAATTCCTACTTATATTCTCCACTAAGTACCTGATAGAGAACCAACACTTCAGTTGCCTTCAAACACAAATATATGATGTGTTACGGCGGTGCTGGTTCAGGGGGCGCCCAGCCCTGAACAGAAGGGATTCTCACCTTTGTGGAATAGTCAGCAGCAAAAGCAGCTACCATGGAAAGTGCCACTGTGGAAATGGCAGGGCCAGATTTCCCTCAAAAAGTAACTTGAGGGGCGCCTGGGTGGCTCAGTCAGTTAAGCGACTGCCTTCGGCTCAGGTCATGATCCTGGAGTCCCGGGATCGAGTCCCGCATCGGACTCCCTGATCAGCAGGGAGTCTGCTTCTCCCTCTGACCCTCCCCCCTCTCATGTGCTCTCTCTCTCTCACTCTCTCAAATAAATAAATAAAATCTTAAAAAAAAAAAAAAGTAACTTGAGGATCTCTTCCCTCACAAGGAGATAGAGATCCAAGACTCCAGAATCAGGTTTCTCAAAAGAAGGTACTTGAACCCCAAATTGTGCGTGACAGACGTTGTGCCTAGGTAAGCCTCAGAGTGAACATGGGACATCAAAGACATCCATTTTATACTAGTTAGTAGTCATTTAACAATTTTTTCAAGTATTATATATATGACAGGATGCAAAATATATGTCGTTCTGGAAGTAAAAAATAGAAGACCTCGTCAAAGAGAATTCTGCTGCTTTCAAGCATACTGCCAAACCCCAGGAATTAACATTCATGATCACTAATACGGGAAATCTGAAGAGAAGGCAAGGAAAAGTAGTATTAATTATTGGTTAATAAAAAGAATTCAAATTCATTTGCAACCCAAGTATTTATTCATAAAAATGTTTTTATATGTAGCATATAAAATATACATAAAATTTATATAAATAAAAATATATATGTAAAACACACCTATATGTAAAATACACTTCACTTTACACTTACCACCATGTTGGTAAGGGGACAACCACTATGTTGTCCCCCCAGTAATACTAACATCATTTGTATTAATGATATCAATGGCATCACTGGGATTGGTATTTGTAAAAATACTCCAAGATCTCTATCACTCTGGTAGAACTACTTTACACTTAGTTTCCTCATACAAACAGGAAAATGTTAGGGCCAGTGTAACAGAGCACTACAAAAATAATGGCTTAAACAACAGAAATGTATTCCCTCTGTTCTGGTGACTGTTAGTCGGAGACCAAGATGCTCTTTCCCGAAGCACCAGGGAAGGATCTGCTCCAGGCCTCTCTTCTAGCTTTTGTCATTAGTCTGGCTCCGTAAGGCCCAGACATCACCGAATAGCTTCCTATCCGGAGTTACATTTTAGAGCACATGATTGGGGGGGTGGGCGAGGCAGTTTACTACACATGGAAAGCCGGAGAACTACCTATCATGAAAAAGTCATTAGATGAATCTTCATGTTCATTCTCCTACTGGTCTCCCACACTCACTGTGACACTTGGTCCTCTCATGGCTTCTCTCCTCCATGTGTGTATGTGTGCATTATCTCCTCAGCAAGACTGCATACTGAGACATGGGATTCAGATTTATAGATACAAGTGTATATAAAACAGGGAAACTCCAAATTCCAGAATGTTTTTCATTTAAGGTCCCACTTCAGTGCTTTACATATAGTAACTCCTTACCCACCCCCCCCAAATTCCCAGATTTTATTCTTTAGAAAGGACCATAGGTCCTTACTGACAGCCTATTAGATCTGACCCATGAATCTAATTTGATCACTTGGTTTGCAGGTCTGTGGTAGATTAAAAGCTACAAATTAAAAGGGAGGGGGAAGGAGGCTATCGTAGAAATGCTGTAGAAATATAGAAAAACAAAGCAGAGCAGTCTGCATATTAAGTAAGAGGACAAAGGCCCTGCACACTTTCTCACTTGCTCTTGAATGCAGCACCTTTAAAGCCCAGCACGTTACTACATCTGTAATACTACCTCTGAGTCGGGACTCAATAATTTAACCAGCCTTAGCAATCTAAAAAGCAGCAGAAATTTAGAGAGAATACTCTCTGGAACCACTGGTCTTTTTTTTTTTTTTTTCCTTTAAGTTCTGATTCTCTCTACAGAGGTCAACTGAGCTATATGAGACAACAGATCCTAGAATAATCCTCAACAGCCCAACAGCCCAAATTTATATATATACATACATACACACACACGTGCACACACACACGGATAAAAAATTAGTTTATGAGGTCTGCTAAGTACAATTTTAAAGAGTCTTTAGAGAAAATGACTTAACACACACATAACTCAGTAGTTTAAATTTCAATATATGCTCTTAAGAGCTTACAAATTTGTTTTATCACCTATATTAAACTCCCCTCACAACTTTGTTCATGCTGCATATGTTGTATCAAAGTCTCTTTTTCAAGACAGAAAAGGGATAAACGTCAGTCCAGGTCCTCCCCAAACCGCCAAAATAACAAAATCCCAATTACTGTTACTCACTGAATGTGTAGAGGTGTTTCTTGTTCCTCAGGGCATTCATGGAAACGGGATGCAAATTTAGCAGGATAATGAGGGAGAGGGGGGCAAAAAGACCATTCTGAGGGTCCATCAACTCTTTACAACCAGCTGTGGTTCAGTATCACTATATTCTGATGGCCAAAGTTTCCAACAACCTCGAGCATTTCTCAAAACTGGCTGCACTTGAGAATCAGCAGGGGACTTAAGCCATACCCAGGATCCATCCCAGAGGAAAGGATTTAACTGGTCTGGGGTGTGGCTGGGGAATTTTTTTTTTCCCCCCCTCAAAACTCAAATGACAGCCAGGGATGAGAACTACTATCCTTAAATTGTCCTTTCTCATCAATAAGGATTATACCTGAAGAGTTAAAAAATGGATGTTCAATCCTCTACCCCGTTCTGATAAAGCTCACCATTCCACCGTTACTTGTAAGTTAAGAATTAATTCCAGTGTTTCAAAATAAAAATATACTCCTATTCAAATATAAGTATTAAAGACTCAAACGCATTCTTTGTGGTTGATTGAAACTAGTAAGCACCAGCTTTTTATTAAGTTGTTTTAACGTTAATCCACACATTCTCAGTCATTCCTACACCCGCCCCCAAGAGTGAGCAAATGATTCTCAGTGGCCTGGCAACAACTCCTAGTGCTGCGCGGAGGATCGAGTTCCGCCCAGGGCACCGAATCAGGCAGACAGCAGGTGCCACATCTGCTGTAAAACGCCCTGACACTTTCTTTGAAATTCTTTCCCTGAGATAAATGGGGAAATGAATGGGCCCAGGTGGAAATGGTTCATAATGTTAAATATGAAATGTTCTAAGTAATTTACTAAAACTTGAAGGGATTAAGACAGCTGGGACTGGAAAGAAAAGGGCTTACAGAGGGAAAGGCCGATCCACAGGTGGGCGCGTGAGTCTGAGCTCTGCCGGGCTTATCACAGAGCTGAACACACAGCTATCCGATGCAGGACCCTGCTGGAGCGGTGTTTCTTCCTACTTTCACCTTTGAGTTTGTACCAAAACCATCAGTGTCAAAACCAGAATTTCGACCAGCCTTCCGAAGGAATCTGGGGGGAAAGGAGAGCCTATGTTTATATGCCAAGTATGTTTTTATCTGAAAGGATTCCAGTAAGAAGCACAGACCTCTCTTGCATCACTCCCCCTGCCCCCATGTTGGTGGTTATCCATGCAAGCACACAGCCCCAGTAGGCTTTTTAATCTCTAGAAGAAATCCTCGGCTTGTACTCCACTCACTCAACTGTCAAAACACACAGAGATGACTGAGAGTAACAACACTGAATACCACTATGCAGGTTTTCTCTATCAACAACAGCATTGTTTGGGGCCCTAATGTAATCTTGCTTTTCACATTTTCCCTCTATGTTAGATGCAATTCTAGGTAATCGGAATATATATTGTAGGGACATTGTTCAGGACATTGTACATTCATCATTCAAGGTTTCCCATGTTATGAGAACATTTTTCAGACCTCAATACCTAGAAAAACTCAACTTTGCCTGAGTAACTGGTTTGATTTTGCCTTTACAATGCTGAATGGTAGATCAATCATGTTTCTTTCTTAGCCTAGGCTGCTGGAACACTATGAAATCCAGAATCAAATTTCAGCCCTCTTCCAGCAATGATGTAGACCTGCTGTCATACATACTTGTATGCTAACCCATTCCATCACTTTTAGTATTTTCCCCTTCTACCTTTAATTTGCCCTTTGCTCCAGTTTCCTGATCTATTAACTTATGCAGCTAAGCACATATAAAAATTCCCCCTAAGAGCTATAGGAAGAAATCCAACCTGAACATGTTTTGATGTAACTGTACATAATCAACATACGATTTTAACTCAACAGATACACAACAACTGCCCCACCTTAGATCTACTGTCAAGAATTGTTTCATAGCTCTGTGTTCTATATTAAAAAAAAAAAAAAAAACGCACAGATAGCATTGTGTCCAAGGGAAACTGAAGAATATTTAATAAATCTGTCCAAATTTCCAGCAAATTTCAAAGAGCACGGCATACATCACTGATACTCTAATGACTACAGGACCCCAAAGTCACATGGCTTAATGGGCAAAAACCAAAGTTTTGTAAAAGAAGCTTTAAATCTTCCTACTTCAGCTTTTTTTTGTCAATCAACATTGCATTTTACTCTATAAAATTATTTTATGTAACTAATACTAAAATTATAATGATACATGGTTAGAAGAAAAATGGCAATCATTAATATAGGTCACAGCTGCCCAAACTGTTTATGCTTAGTTTAATTATTTGCAGCCATCAATCTAGAAACTGATGAACATACCACTCTATCCATACTGCTCTGAATGCAGGTCATCAGTGACTTCCATCTTGGTGAAGGCTCCCAGTCTTAACCTTCCTCAGCCTTTCAGCATCACTAGGATGTGGCTGAGGACCTCCTCTTCATCCTCCTCCTCCTAACACCATCTTTACTTGGCTTCAGGACACCAATGGTTTTTTTCGTCAATCTCCTCTTTGGCAAAGCATTCTTGGCTCCTTTACTACTTGCTCCTCATCTCCTTGACCTCTAAGTTCTGAAGCACCCCAGGATTTGGTTCTCCTCCATCTATACTAACTCCCTAAGGAATCCTATTCGTTCTAGAGCCTTATGTATCATGAATGATTCCCCAAATATACTTCCCTAGCCTGCTGCCTTTCCTCACCTCCAGAATCCTCTAACTACCTCTTCACATTGCCACTTACATGTCTAATAGAAATCCCAACCCTATCCCTGGAAAGGACATAGTACCCTCTGTCCTATACAGCAGAGCATTTTAAGCACTGATGACATCTATTTCCCTAATAAGATAAAGACCAAAGCATCTGTCCTATTAGAAACAAGAACCACCACTTAGTCTTCAAATCATTATTGCCCTTTAACTGTTATAAATTTAGCAATGCACTCATGAAACAATCTGCAGATGTTTCAGCAGACAATTTACAGAACATTCTAAGCAGGCATGACTGTCCTCAATTGCTTACTGGCACTGAATTTTTCATGTTATTTATATGCACACTAACCGTGGAACGGGCAAGTACTGCACTTTATCCAAGCAGCACAGTGAGAACCATCAATATTATGTGGAATCCGTGACTCTTTTACAAAAATCTACCAAGATATCAGACACCAGATGCCGGCCCACACATCTCCTTGTATATGAGGGCTTGCATGATGATCCACCGGATAGCAGGATTTCTTCTAACTACTTTATGGATCAAAAAAAAAAAATTCACTCAAGGAATTTCTGTGTGGAACGTTCACCTGCGCCTTAGGAGTTGAGGGCTCTTAGGGACCCACGGTAGCAGAAAGCATGCACCTCAGCACCAGACTGGAAGCTGTGAACAAACAGCAGCATGGAATGCACCCGTGTCCAATGCACACCGTTGGCCACCGGGGCACACACAAACTAGGAGATGACAGAACTGTGCTTAGCCTTCCATCTCAAGCTCTGTGCTCTATCAGGCCAGGGACTCTGTGCAGGGAGAATACAGGCAGTCAGGCTGGCTGTCCTGCTGGTTGTCCTTCTACCACCTTTCCTACTCAGTACATGGCACCCCATCCTTCCACTTTACCTGGCCAAAAACAGTGGGCTCATCATCTTCAACTCCTCCAGCTCTCCTATGCCACTTCCAGTCTGTAAGGAAATCCTGTCGAGTCTATGGGTCAACGCACATCCAAGACCTGCTTGCTTCTCACCACCTCCACCACAAGGAGCCTCGTCCAAGTACCACCTTCTCTCACCTGGATTACCTCGATAACCTCTTAACTGGTCCAGTGGGTTTCCACTCCAGTTCCCCAACAGTCTACCACCCACCCTGAAGCCAGTGATTCTTTAAAAATTAAATTACATCACTCATTCTTCTACTCAAAACCCCCCAGTGACTACCCAAGTGACAAACACAATTTTTTTAAATTGTAAAGGCCTTACCAGGTATCATGATGGGGCCTTGTCCCTCATCCCCAGCCTCTGCCTCTGATCTCATCTCTGATTGTCTCTATCATGTACTCACTCTACTACAAACACCCTGACCCCCTTACCATTCCTTGAATTCTCCAAGGATGTTCTACTTCAGGGCCTGCATCCCGGTTGTTTCCTCTGAATGGATTATCCTTCTCGCAACATAGTCACCCGCAGATACACACATGGCTGAATACATCATCTTATGTTTTACTTAAATAACCTTCTCAACCAGGTCTTCCCCGACCACCCCTCAGAAACTCCAACACTGCTTGCCCCCATATCCCAATACCCCAGATTCCCTTTCATTCTCCTTTCTCCTTAAGGCATCCTACATTCTAACAGGGTCTGCAAGCTATGGACTGTGGGCCTAATCTAGCGCACTGTCTGATTCTGTAAATTACAGTTTGTTGGAACACAGCCTATCCATTCACCCATGTATAACCTATGGCAGGTTTCACACTACAGTGGAAATCAAGCAGTTGTGACAGAAATTGCCTGGCCTGCAAGGCCTAGAAGATTTACTATCTGGCCCCTTACTAAGTTTGCAGATGCCCCTTCTAACACTAGTTTAATATATTGTTGGTCTCCCCTCCACGCAGAAATCATGGACTTTTATCTGTTTATTTCTGTATTTCCAGGGCCACTACCAGTGCCTGGTACATAGTAGGTCCTCAATAAATATTTTTTGAGTAAATCGAGGAAGGAATTAATGAATAATGAATTGATATAGTTCATTTTAGAAGGACACATTGGTGACTTCTCTTTAAACCGTTTTTGAAATGCACAGAAAAAAATGTATCTGTAACATAAAAGTACAGTGTAATAATTATAGACACTCAGGTAACCACCACCTTAAAAAGTAGAATATGGCTAATATCATTTCAGTCAAAAATACTATCTCTCTAAAATCCAAAGTTAACTAAAATGCAATGTAGAATTATACGTAACAGATTATATTCACCTAACAGAGAGCCACAAATTAATCTGCATGCTCCAGTTCTTCAACACTATTCAAAAAAACTGTCTCCCTTCTCATACAGTAGCACACTTCAGGACAAAGGAAGAAGAGGAAAAATTCCAGACCCTCACTGTGAAGGCTCAGGCCCGTTCAGTTAAGCTGCCTTCCAGGAAGTCTTTGGGCACTTTAATATAACCATCCCCTCTTATCTGGGGTCCCAAATCCAATTCCATTCTAAAATGAATACTAGACCACTTAGGATCCTTTTATTTATGTAAGCCTCTGACTTCATTTTTCTTAAGCATTTGTGATCCCTCATAGCAAAAAATTAAGACAGTCACCTTCAACTTCTCCTCCTTTATATTTCACTTCCATTTACTAACAAGACTGCTGCTGGTGCCCAGAGAATTCAGAAAGAAAAAAAAAAAAAATCTATTTAGAAACAACTCCAACTTAACTGCTGTGTCAATTCCTATCCATGTCTCCCTTCCTCTGAATAAGGGGGGACATTTGCATTAAAAACAGTATCTCTCTTACTTAGAATGCACCTGCTCAGGCTGATTAAACCCCAAGTGGAGTCATAATCCTCTACTTTTGAGATCACTACCATTCTAACAAAATGAGTTATCACTTCTGTTGAAACATAAGAAAAAAAAAAAAAAACATAAAAATGGAATTGTCCTCCTAGGGGGTAGGAGAAAAGAATGGACAAAGAGGCAGGAAGAAAGGACTCGAGAAAAAAGTACCAACAATATTTTCTCATCGAATCCACAGAAATGTTAAGTCACATTTTGCAGATAATTAACATTTCCTAAAAGAAATTACTGCCCACAGAGCTAAGTTCTTCTGTGTTCCCAGAAATGCTATATACGGTTTTGTTTTTTCCAAGGGTCATCAGTTAAGGCTGTCTGCTGTAATACCAACTAGTACAGACTGATCTGCCTATTTCTAATTTCATAGCATAACTTCATTATCCATAAGAAAAGGTAAGTCCTATGAAATTTTATACAAAGTGTACTGAGCTTTTAGGATGTAGTTACAGGCATAATACCATATGGCTTTAAGGTGGGAGACAATCAGTACTGTAGAGTTCCATCTATTTCCCCCACTCACAGATATACACACCCAACAGAATCACTTCATAATAAAAGTGCTAGAGAAAAGGACAAGCTATCCACCTGATACTCTACCAAGATTTCATCTTACACAGTTAAGCATAATGGGATAGGATTTTCCCTACTAACTATTTAGTAATGGCATGCTAAATTACAGGGGAACTCTTAAATATTACCCCTCTCCTCATTCTACCAAAAGGAGAAAACAGTAAGAACCTAAATGTTTCCTGCAATTTAAGACCTATATTTAAAATATTGAAATTCTGGTATTAAGTGTTAGGCTAACATCACCCTTTTTTTTTTTCTTAATTTAAGGCACAAGGGCACCCTTTTTTTTTTCTTAATTCAAGGGCACATATATTGTGTTGGTAAGAATTTACAAATCTTTTCCAACACAAAAAGTGACCTCAATAATGATATTTATCATTAAAAAAATAAATACGTTCATTTTATTTCTCTCCAGATACCATAATGATGCTTTGCTTGCTTGTGTAATAAACAGATATGCTGAAAGTTACCTGGTAAAATATATACAAAGGTTAATGAAATTTAAAATATTCACCAGAATGGAATCTTCTGAGACTATGCATAGAATTATCTTACTCACACTGAACCAGTGGGGGGAAAATAAGTTTATTTCCCTCAGCAAACCTACTTGGGCATATATATGAGCCTCCTATATTGATTCACAAGCACACATCTGTATCCCTGTATATGAATAGAACAATATATCTATTAGGAGAAAAGCGTATAAGCAGCTCAACAAAATTCTACAGGATCCTGCAGGCACTGATATTATAACATGAATTTTTATGAGTTTTCAGGAAGGAAAAATATTGCTAACGAAAGGTTGATCAGACATGACAGCTCCAAGGCAGAGACATACATATACCCTGGGGCCCTGCGCACCAAGTCCCCGCTGTGCAGGTGGCACGGCCTTAATTCAGAATCCAGTGAGCCCCTGTCACCATGAGGGACTCAAGCTTCTGAGTAGGAACCCCATCAAGTCCACGTGTAAAACCTTCTATTCTACTACAGTTATTCCTATAGAAGATACTCTCACCTAACGGTCACACTATGTTTGAAGATCAAATCACTAACAAATGACAACAAAAATATGAAGTGTAACTCTCTTCCTCGGTGAATTTCTTGCCACTCCTTTCATTACCTCCACCACTCCTCACATGAGTCACAGGCCTGCCCTGGGGGACAGGATGGCATTCAGAGAGCTGACAAGAAGGCAATGTGGCATTCATAAAAGGTACTGTGATTGGACAACATCCTTTTGCTGAGGAGACCACAGAAAGGCAGTGATGTCCTAGAAAGGCAGACAGGTAGCCTCCCTTCTCTATTTCCTTTCTCCTCACACTCCCAAAGTAATCATCAGTTCAGCAAAGTAAAAAAAAAAAATAAAAATCCTTCTCTTTTCATTAAATGTTCACCAGCAATTCACACACTTCTAAAGGAAATGAAAAGCACTATCATTCTAATGGGCATTACATATGTTAATAGCTGCCTTGCTATTTGAGGATCCACTCAACAATCATCAGGGTAAACATCCCAAATCACGTCCAGTTAACTGGAGGTCTTTTAAACCAGTGTTCCTGTTTCTCAAAACGGAGAAAAAGTGTTTATTTCTGTAAACAGAGACATTCACGTTGGTTCAAAAGTTAAGTTGTAGTGAAGACATGAATTTGCAAGGAATTATGCATTCGAACACACACACCATGGAACCTTCAAATTATGAAATATTCATGAACAATGCAAAAAGGAGAGCAACTATCAAAATCCTTTCTGACTCTGAAGACACAAGTCAGTACCCTTTATGCAAAGCTCTTGGGTCAAAGGTGAAGGTCAGTAAAAATCCAAGTACCACAAGTTAGACAGTGGGATGGCAACACAGGAGTTAAAATCATACCAGTCACTAACTAGAAGACCAGGCAGCAGCTACTTCAGTTCTCTGTCACCCCTGTTTCCTCAGCTGCAGAAGGTGGCTACGGCCCTGGACCTCATGGACTTCCAGGGAGGATGAAAAGGATGATGCACGCAAAGCATCTAGCACAGCTCCTGCTCGGTAAATGCCACTGGGCAGCCAACATCACCTTTCTCTGCAAGCCAAAGGGAGCAAAGCCCATATGCTTCTACAGCCACCACTGGCCACTCACAGAACCACCTGGCAGCCTTTAACCCAGGCACAAGGAATCAGGATCTCCTAGTTGAACCCAACATGTCAAAGCTCCACAGGGGAATCAAATGTGCTCAAAGCAGAGACCAAAAATACCATTTTTGCACCAACCATTGCACCAACTTCCCCACTCAACCACAACTGCCCACAAGACAGGCTCCCTATTTTGCTTATTGTGCTCCCGGATTTCCCAAACACTGTCTTTCTCCCTCTGTAGGTTTGGTGTTTTATTTTCTGTTATTGGTAAATGGCCTTTCCACATCTGTGCTTACATAGTACACTCCCCTGAAGGTTGCAGGTACTGTGTGGGGAGAGGGCACATTACGTGAGAGGATGAACATCCTGAGCAAGGGGAAAATAAAGAACCATGGCGTTTGAGCTGGTGATCTATTGTGTTTTCCATTTTATCCACAAACTTTAGTGGCTTAAAAGAACCAAAGGGTCCTTTTACTTCACAGTATTAGGAGCCAGGAATTCAAGGACGACTCAACAATTCCATTCTACATATTTTTTACATTTTGTTAAGTAACTGTCAAAATAAATTGGTCAATCTGTTTATGCACAACCTTTAAAAAAAAAAAAAAAAAAAAAGCTCCTTTCTGCTTTTACTGACCCCCGGTGGGGAGGAACACTGGTTTCGGTATGAGACAAACTGTAAGCAAGTTTTTTCTGTGAGCTTCACTTTCCATAGCCATGAGACAGAGATATCCCTACCTTCCTAGTAAGGCTAGAGGTAGAATTTTAAGAAGTAATGTATGCAAATCACCAGTGCAGTGCCCAGCACACAGTAGGCCTTCAATAAAGCCTAGGCTGAATTGCATTATCAACATCAAGATCGCCATGGAACACCACTTCAAATGAACAGCATCAGAAATCCCAAATATTTTAATGAGCTCCTGCTTCTGATTATGCTCAAAATAATTTAAGTACCTCATACTCAAATTTAATGTTTCCTTTTACCTTTAGGAAGAAACTGAGTCCATTAAATCATTAATGACAGATTTGATGCTCTTCTTTCAGTCCAGATGTGAATGTGCAAGGTGTCTCTTTTCAAGGCTCAGCCTCTCTGGTGGAAGCCACTTTTTCCTGGCTTTGTATGTTTTTATAGCGTGTTATTACACAGATAATTGAGCATTGCAATTCAGCAACCAATTGTGGATAAGAGCTGCCAGCAAAACTGTCAGGGAAATTAATTAGTAAAAGGAAAGAAAGGAGCACTACTTACCATCTATTAACACAAGGAAGTCTCGGTCTTCTTTCCTGAATCTGCTTTTACATACATTTTTTTAAATTTTATTTATTTAAACTCAATTAATTAACATATAATGTATATATATTTATTTTTGATGTAGTGTTCCATGATTCATTGTTTGTGTGTAACACCCAGTGCTCCATGCAGAACGTGCCCTCTTTAATACCCATCACCAGGCTAACCCATCCCCCCACCCCCCTCCCCTCTAGAACCCTCAGTTTGTTTCTCAGAGTCCATAGTCTCTCATGGTTCGTCTCCCCCTCCGATTTCCCCTCCCTTCATTTTTCCCTTCCTACTATCTTTTTTTTTTTTTTTTTTTTTAACATACATACATCTTTAAACATTTGCCCTTTCAGGGGATGGAAGCCCATATCCAAAGACACAGAAGTCCCTGCCAGTTGCTCATCTTGGGAGCTTGAGAAAGCAAGACCCTGGCTTCCCCAGGGCCTCACAAAACTTGTCAATCCAGAAATGAAGTGCTTCACCTCCAAAGAGGCCTTGGGCTTCACCCTCTCCTGGACCAGCCCTCTCAGGAGTTCCACGGGGAGAAAACCAGGGGCCCCAAATCAATGGACTCAGATGTTCAGCCAGGCTGAACTGGTCTTATTCCAGGCAGTTCTGCCTAATTAGTGACAACTGGCCAACCAGCAGTGCCAGACTTCTAGAAACTAATTCTGACATAAAACTTGAACATACAACACTTAAAACTTAAAAAAAAATTTTTTTTTTAATCATCTCTTCTGTGAATTCCATTCTGTTCACCCTGGGGACACAAAATAAATGAGAAATTCACACCCCATACCACCCATGATCCTCAACGCAAGGTGAGGAGACTCCAGCTTGGAGTTCCCCAAGTACATGTCTTTCAGCGCTGTCCCTCATTACAGAGCTTCAGCTTCTCTTTAGCTACACAACTTCCCTCCATGCATTTATTTACTCAAAGATCTCCTGCACGCTGGGATGCAGCTGCTGTTGAGTATAAAGATGAACAAGACAGGGTCTCCACTCCCATGAAGCTAGCGGTCTGGTGATGGCTGAAGACACTACAACTCAGCAAGCTCAACGCATTAAGAGACCTATGGGTGATGACCAATGTAAGAAGCCACCGACTCACTGGGGGTGGGCAAAGAGGAGGGAAGGAAGGATGCACAAGACCTTTGAGTGGAAAGAAACAAAGCTCTAGGTACCTTATTTGTCTGGATGGTCCTACTTTAATGTTTAGTCAAATTATACAAATGGCAGGGCCACAATTTTAAGTTTATGAGGCTATAGCACTTTCAGGAACCCAAGTTTTGCTTGTGGGTACAGCAGGTATAAAACCTTAACTAAGTCAGATGTACAAAAAATAGTCTCTTCCTGAAATCAAATTAATTCTCAGTCCAAGGCCCATGGTGAAAAACTGATCTCTCAAAGTCATTCCTGGGAAGTCACACAAAGGTAAGCCTATTATGCTCACTACTGAATCCTTGTTGCCAACCAGACCCTGAGAGCCCTGAAATCCAACACATTTATGATTCCATGCCTGTCAGCGGGTACCAGAATCCTTGTCAAGGCAGGAAACCCAATGTCTAAAATCCAGGCTCCCCAGGCTCACCCAGTGGCCAGTGACCTCCTCCCTGCCCTCATGCTGCCAACAAGATCATCAAGGATCCCAAGCTTGCTCCCTTCCCATCCAAGGAAATCTGCTTTCGCTCTCCCTGCTCTCTAAGGGAAACCACCTCTACCACAAGAGGCTTGTCAACATTCTCTATTCTATAGGTTTAGACTTTTTATAAAGAGACTGAGCAGAACATCTACTTCAAACTACCTCGGTTTTCTGCCAGGCAGCTATCTGCAAGGCAAGAAATTACTACTACCTGAGTTCCAGCTTCAAATGCCAAAGAAGAGAAAAGCAGAGCAAGACACAGGTTTAATCAACATGTGCCCCCACCCCAAACAAAGCATAACATGCTGCAGATTAACAGATCGCCAGTAGAAGCACCCCACCATGTCCCAGCAGGAGGGATCTGTAGACCTCTCCCTCAATGTGGACAACGAGGTTCCTACTCTTCCCAAACCACTGTCTGAGCAGCACCTTCATGTCGGGAGGTGTACAAAGTCCCGCCCCTTTTTGGCCCAAAAGAAATTTGCCAGCTCAAAGAACAGGAGGAATTTGCTCCCCGAAGAATAGAAAGATTGAGGGTTCCTTGAATGGGCTTCTGTTCTCTAGTAGGGAACACCTCCAGTAAGACAGACTAACCTTTGAAAACAAAGACTGGGATCTATCACCACTCTCCTCAAAAGCCAGACTTCCAGAGATCCCAAATATCATTTTAATATGGACCAATAAGCTCCCTGACTTCCCAGGCCAGGCAACTCAGTCTTACAGAGATAGCTTCTACTCTATCATTTCATGCATTAACCAGGTATCGGCAAGCAGTATATAAAAAGAGGGAATAGTTTTAGGAGTTAAAATTAATAGCATTGCTGTAATTGCAAATTTCACAAATTCAGAAAACACCTTGTGGTTAAACTAAAAATAACTGGGACAGAGAATCTTTGAAGGCCTCATGCAACTGGCCAGACACTCACTGGGGAGACTGCTTTCCTAGGTATTTTTCCTGAGGGAAGAGTGAAGGGTAAGACACTCTGGGCCAGAGAAGAGAGAACAGAGCTAAAAGTAGGTTCATTTGGGAGCTCGATGTGACTTACTAAAGCACAACTGCCCTTATCATCCCACCTTGGTTTGCCCATTTTATAGCACCACCTCCAGGAAGTTTCCCTCACTCACGCTATACACACTTTCTCCAGTACCCCTGCTGCCTTACTTTCTAATTTAGTGTGGCTTTTGCAAGCAACCACCACATCACACATGATCCCCACACCAGTAGACCCGAATCCCTAACTCTTTGGGGAAGGAATTTTCTCCTGTGCTTGCAAAATCCTGAAGGAGACAGTAAGTCCCAGGAGTTTTATAGAAAGTGGGTTTTATCCTCAGGAGGTTCACTTTCCTCCCCACCTCCAACACTGGGAACTAGCTACCCTGACAGGCCTGGAGAAATTACCTTATGAAATCACAGGATCTGCCTCATAAAACGAGCTAGCCTAGGGATGCTGAGGCCTTAAAACAAGCCCACGTGGCTCGGAGGTCTCAAAAAGCTCCTAGATCCAGGGTTACCGTGGCCAAAGGTCAAATCCTCAGTTATGTCAGGAGCCCCACTCTGACACAGGCCATGCATGATTCCTGCCAGAGACCCAGAGGTTAAGAACTTCTTCAAGTTTTCCAAGTGCACGTTGAGAAGAAAAAAAAGAAAAAGATTAAGGGAGTGTCTGAAATTCTAGCTGGGCCAAAAACATCATTGCTCTAAACTTGGCAGATTTCAGATAATCAGTAATCGAAAGATATCCCAAAGCAAGGAAAGTGCCATCCTCAAGAGATAGTACCCAAGATGGCTTACCTGGTAAATTCTTACCAAACATACTTTCTCCCTGAACTCTGCCCTCACCAACAAAAACACAAAGTTCCTTACCATAGTGACTAAAACAGTATGTGTCGTAAACATTGCTTAATTATCTAGGGAAAGATTAATCTTTAAAAAAGTAATCTTGATTAGAAAGTTCTGAAGCTATAAATAAACTATTAAGGAAAATACTACAATCCTGGTAGTATTTTGTACTAGCATTTTTAAATTACACAAGCACAAAGAATTAACCATAAATATATGGAAAAACCAACCTACCAACTCCTCTTCCTTCTCAATATTATTACTTTGGAAGAGAAAAATAAAAGACTTTAAGACCACAACTATACTTAGTGAACTTACCTGTTACAGCAAATCCCTTTATCTGGTACAACTTGTTCCTCTCCGAGTCTCCAAGACTTTCACCTTCAAGGCACCAGGAAAACCCTCTTTCAGGAAAATCCCATCAGGTAGATCCTGTACTTCCTTCCCTCCCCTGACCCACCTTCAGTTTGAATCACATCCTCACTTGTTCATAGTGCACTGTGCACATTCAAGTCAACTCACTCCACGTATGCTCCGTCTCCTAAACCGACTGTGTGTTGCTTTAGGCAGGACCAGATTTTTTAAAAATTTCTTTTGTATATCCTTCCCTTCCCTCTCACCTGTCAACTCCCACAGAGCTTTCCAAGAAGTGAATTCAATAAATACCTACTGACCTGACAAAGAGAAACAACATGCACCTGCACACCAGATCCAACCCACCAGAAGAAGGGTTAGCAGCAGCTTGGGTACCAGGCAGGAGTCCTACACCTCACCTGCAAGGCCACCTTTGCCAGCACTTATTATCAAAACAACATGCTAAGGTAACACGGCGACATCCCAGGATCCTGTGTCCACCCATCCAGCCAACTAGGATTTCCTCCCCTTCTGTCCTCTGAAAGTACAGGCTAAAAGGCAATGGAAAGAAAGAGAGGCACCAGCCCTTTACTTGGATAATACCAGATTCTTAGCTCCAGCCTACAAGTTTACATTAAAATGAACCCCCCACCCCAGAAAACACCACTGTAACAGGACCTAGTTTTCTAATACATCCTAAATGAGCAACTGTTTTACCCACAAACGGAAAGCTACCCACCCCCAAAGTCAAATCAGTCTGACTGCAGAAGATTGAAAAAAAATGTAATGGTAATTCTGTTATATAATCTGCCACTTTTCATCTAAGCCCACAGAGAGAACAGCAGCAATAATTAAATTTACATCCTTAGATGTCCTTAAGTGTCAAAATAAATTCCTAAGAACTGCAGGTAATAGTATCTGAACAATTCAACACAGTGCCCAAGTGATCACAGGATTTTCCTGAGTATAAAGTGAGCACCCCCTGACATTTCTCGGCAGGACTTACACCTATCATTATGAAATCACTTGGTAAACCTGTATTTATTGTTTTTTAAAAATCTGTGTTTCCGTTTCCCTTTAATTACCACTGAGAGTCTCTCAAGGGACACTGAGAGTCTCTGATGGAGCCGTCTCCACTGGTGGAACTTAGCTGTAAGCGACGCTGATGGGGCCTTCACCGTCTCTTTACAAGAACCAATTGCACTAATTCCACCACTTAGCTTTAACTCCCTCCTGAGAGGAGGGTAGACAGAGGGAGAGAGAAAGCAGACAGCTCTAAACATTCTGAACAAAAACATCTTCTCCTTGGAATGATGCAGCCAGAGACCCTTCCTCAGTCTCCGCACAGTCAGGTTCAGAAAACAAAGAGGCCCCTAAAAACACTTCTTTACATGCAAGTTCCCCAATAGAAGGAGGGTGTGTGGCAATTATTTAAAACCTCATGTATATATGAATGATAAATCTGGTTATGGGAATTAACATAAAAGAAAAAGCAAGGGGAAATTCAAGAGTGTCCGCTGCTGAGGGAGAGACTGACCATCATTTGCTCTACACCGAAATTTTATTTACAAAGAAAACATGTTTTGGACAAATGCCTCCCAGTTTTAATTTTTTCCATTAGTAGTACTTGGTTTATTTAAAAGGTATTCTGATGGGTTTTCTGAGGTAACCACCTTCCACCTTAAATTCTTGGCCTTCACAGGTGTCCCCCATTAGAAATGAACTGAAAGCTACCAGTGACATTTTGCTTAGGGTTCAAATGATTTGCCCCCACATGTGAAGGAGTCTTGGGCATCCCTGAAGGTGTCCTTAGGACAAAGGAGGGTGACTGTCACACCTCCAGGAGGAGCCCCAGAGCTGCCACATGGCCAGAGTACAGGCTGAGTTGTGAGAATTCCCTCTACCCTGGCTCACCTGGGCCCTGAGAAAGCCCGGCAGGGCAGGGCACAGATCATCCTATGTGCAGATGTTGAGAAATAACACCAATAATTCCTTGTGCCACCAGCATCCACCTCCAGAAGTTGCTATATTGCCCCCAACACTATACGGAAAAGAGGCTCGCGCCCAGTAGCCCATTCATTATGGGGTTAATTGTGGTTTGTAGGTTAATTTTGCTTTGTAGGCTAATCTAGAAACCCAATCACCCTTTAAAACTACATCTGTATGGGACTTCACACGCCAAGTTCCAACAATGGACTTTCAAACAAACTTATAAAACAACCCTGATCGCCAAGACTAACAATTTAGGCTAGAGATACTAGCTTCTGTTCTTAAAAAAAATTGAATACGGGGCGCCTGGGTGGCTCAGTCGTTAAGCATCTGCCTTCTGCTCGGGTCATGATCCCAGAGTCCCGCACAGGGCTCCCTGCTCAGCAGGAAGCCTGCTTCTCCCTCTCCCATTCCCCCTGCTTGTGTTCCCTCTCTCGCTGTGTCTCTCTCTGTCAAATAGACAAATAAAATCTTGAAAAAAAAAAAAATTAAATACAAGTTAGCACACTGGTTAAAAAAAAAAATTCTCTTTATTCTGATTTAACTTCATAAACAAACTTTAGTCTACTCCAGAGGCTGGGCAGCTAGGAGCTAGAACAGTGCAGGAGAGCCCTGGCTGCCTGGTAGAGCGGACACCATACAAATCTTCCAAATCAAAGAATTGTTTTAAATCACAATTTCTTGGTCTAGGACATGGGAATGATAGACTTGTGATGTGCCATGTGGCCCAAAGAGATTAACTGTGGGCAGCAAAAAAATTTCAAAACCAAGTCTTTTCTGTCTGGAGCCCAGGGTAAAATAAAAAGCAGATTCTGCCACTGATGGAAGGATTTGCAGACGGCTCTAAAGGAAAAGACCCAATTTTGCAGTCAGAGTCTCCAGGAGCTAATACCAAAAAACCATCTTCTATAATTTCACCTAGAACAATCATTTCTCTCTCTCTCTCTTTTTTTAATATTTGAGAGAGACAGAAAGAGAGGACCCTAGCACAGGGAGGGACAGAGGGAGACAGAATCCCAGGCAGACTCCCTGCTGAGCACAGAGCCCTAAATGGGGCTTAATCGCACAATCCTGAGATCATGACCAAGCTAAAATCAAGAGTTGGACACTTAACTGAGCCACTGAGATGCCCGTAGAACTTCTGATGCACGCAACAGTATGCTATACCATCAAACAAAATACAAAACTGACCTTGTTATCCAGAGTTAAACTCCTCTTCAGGGATTGGGAGTTAAGAAATAGTACCCTCCATTTCTTCTGATGACTGACAGAAACATAGAGTAATTTTAAAAGATGAATAAAAATGGAACATGAAACATTTTTTTCCTGTGTTTAAGTCAGCATAATCTGAAAGGAAGAATCTAAGAGAAAATGTCTTTGTGAGAATTCCTTTCACGAATAGGTGCCTATCCACAAATCAAACACAGTGACAAAGCCTGTCAAAAGAAAAATGTGAATAAAGAGTTCTAGAACAAATTATATACTGATGACAACTTTAAAATTCCAATGTTTCTGTAGTAAGAGGGAAAGAAAAGATTGGAGCTAAAAAGGACCTCTTATTTCAACACACGTGAAAATCACAGAGGCTGTAATCCACCTAGTAAGAAACCAAGACAGAGTTCAGGCTTCCAACGCCTCCACCAATACTCAGCCACTATTCATAAAATTACCAGAATTCCTGCAACCAATTTCCACCGACAGCAGCATTTTCCTAAGCACCAGTGAGTACAGCCCAGTATCACTGTTAATGTTTTAAGGCTCAGTATCAATATTTCCTCCGAAATTAAAATAATTCCTTTAAACATGCGGCCAATAATGGCTTACTGCTACAAGTGTGATTGTAATGAATAACTGAAAATTATCCTAGCAGAATTCACTTTCCCAAAGCCAACAAGAAAATAAAAATCAGTTTATAGTTTAAAACCTTCATTTGTAGAAACTCACTCAGCCCATTAACTGATGACCTAAAACTCAGGATCAGAGCTTTAAATCTTAGCTCTGACCTTAAGTTCTACAGACAGACTCTTCAGCCAAACTCTTCATGCCAAAGGCACAGAGATCTATCTGCTAAGTAGTCTTTTCATTAATGATTATTCGTTTATTCCTGTCACATCGTCTGAGGTTCTGTGCTAGGTTCGTGGATAGAGAGGATCAAGAGGCTGGGACCTTAAGGAATGCAGAGTGTATAACATCGAGGTCACTTCACTACAGCTACAGCATGGTAGTGTGGACCAACTGAATTATTAAACTTTAAAAGACTCTGGTAAAAGTTCAATGAATAAATGCATGTAAAACCCTCAGAATGAAGTCTTGACACACAATATGCCTCAAATGCAATTCTGTGCAATATATTATTGTCCACTGTGCACCATGCACTGTTCCTGGTGCAGGGATTTGACTTGATTGGACACTGTTCCCACTCAAAGGAACTCACAATCTAGTGGGGGAGAGAGATTAATTATCAACGATACCACAAAACAACTGTACAAAATGGGCAGGAGAAAACAAATGAAGAATCAGAAAAGGCTACGCACACTCTGAAGTCCTGTACAAATATTAACAGTACAGACAAGATCTGGAATAACCCAGGAACAAAGAGATGCAGCACAACCCTCGGAAAAAGAACTTCTCCTGCTATCTTCAACTTTTTAAGTATACTTGAGGCACATGTTACATTAGTCTCACATGTACAACATAATGAGCTATCTTCAACCTTTAAAGTTTAAAAAAGAAAATACCTACTTTCATGAACAGTGCATGCACTTTTATCCTCATCCTCTACCTCCTCTTACACACTTTCACACCTTCAATAGTTTTCGAAGATGACTGATGCCCAAAGTGAGAGCCCTAAAGCATGACAAGATGTCAAATCATTAAAAAAAAAAAAAAAAAAAAAAAAGTACCTTGTTCACAGAATAGTAAGGCATGGAAACCACACCAGGACATTATAGGGAAAACAAAATGAGAACAAAAAGAGCTTTTAAGTTTCTGGTGAAGCCTACAATTTCATAACCAAAAAAGGCTTTCCACCCAAACATTCTATTCAACTGAAGGTTTACTACAATCTTCCAACTAACGTGGTTTGTCATGTTCTTTTTAAAATTCCAACAGCCACGCTTCAGAAGGGGAAGGAAGAAAAAATGCCAAAATGTCAAGTTGCTTCTCTACAGGTGTAACTCTTCCCAGCTGATCTTATTCCCTAATTTTAAAACTGTTACCCTCAGCTTGCCCCAGGTGGAAATGTTCAAATTTCAACAGTCCAACTCCTGAAAATAAGTGATATTGACTTTTTAATAAAATTAAGAGAGTTCCAGGTTGTAATTTCCATTTTATCTCTTCTTCAAATAGCAATTTTGCACCGTGTCTAAAAGCCATCCATCACCACAGATTAAAACTAGTCCTAAAAGGTCTTAGAACCACTCAGACCCTATTTCTCTTACTAGCCAGCAGTCAACAGCTAATGAGGGTAACTTAGTCAATATCTGTAGAACAAAACACCAAGAAATTCCAAAGACATTAAGTGGTTCATTAAATAAAATCTACAAAAGTAGTATTTCAAACAATAGATACATAAATTGAAGGACCAATACACAGAGCAAAGAGAAGGTAGTCTTTCCTTATTTGACAAGCCATTTGCCTCTCCTCCTCTGTAGCTTTCTGATGCACAGAACAATCAATCTTTAAACTAAAGCCATACCAATTTAACCCCAAGCTTCTACTCACTAGTCACAAGAGAGCCACAAAAATGAAAGGACAGCCTTTTCTTGAGTCTTCCTGATAGGTACTCTACTCATGCAAGGGGAGTGTGAAGTTCTCTTTTAGTCAAACTTTTCAATGGTGACCGGTCTCCAAACAAGCATCTCGGGCAGCCCTTCTGTCTGGAGCAATTCTCCCCTCCTCCTCTTGGCTGCACCTGAGGGAGAAGCCCCACAGCTGCCCTTTTAAAACAAGCCTGAGGTGATGATGACTTCAAATAAGCCTCAAACCATATCAATTAAGCTTCAGATGATTTCAACTAAGCACTCCAGCTAAAACTTAAGGGAGTAACAAAAAAGATTTTCTGAGTTTATGTTACGTGTGTAGGAGCTAGACACCCTCCTAACAGATATGATTTATTCATAAAAAAGCTGTTTGTGGAAATAATCCCTTAACCTTTATACACAAAACAGATTTCATCACCACTGCATCCCATTTCAACACCTTAATGTAGTTTAGGTAGCAATGATTACCCTAAGAAGCAATTTTAAATTTGTAACTTATGTAATCAACGTCCCAATGACATGTACAGTGACATAAGATTTTAACCAATTCTAACCCAATTTTATTTTCCTTCCACTGCTAATGCACTGGAGTTCTTCCTACAGTGAAAAGGTATATCCATCTCTGCCTAAAGAAATGCCTAAAAAACAAATGTTAACACCAGAAGCCAGAGATATGATGGTATTATTTTCAAAACAAGCATAGAAAGGCACAAAATCATCAGCCAGGAGTGAACTACATACCTACCTTCTCAGCTTATCAAAAAAGGAACTGACCAGGGGTACCTGGGTGGCTCAGTCATTAAGCGTCTGCCTTCGGCTCGGGTCATGATCCCAGAGTCCTGGGATGGAGCCCGGCATCGGACTCCCTGCTCGGCGGGAAGCCTGCTTCTCCCTCTCCCACTCCCCCTGCTTGTGTTCCCTCTCTCGCTGTGTCTCTCTGTCAACTAAATAAATAAAATCTTAAAAAAAAAAAAAAAAAAGAAACTGACCAAGTTCTAAGACAGAGGTCAAAAGACCCACATCTGATGTGAGTTTATTAATGTACATTCCACTACCCAAACTAAATAAGGTGCACCTGTGAGCTTGCCAGCCACTGAAAATACCACTAAATTACAAAGTCAAGAATAAAATTAAATTTTCATTTTCCACATGATAGCCTATGAAATTAGTTAAGAAAAGAAAGCCAATCTGTCAGTATTTCCACTCTCCCTCCCACATCTCTCCCTCCCACATCTCTACCTCCTCCCAGCCCCCAATATCAGTACAAACCATTTGGGCTGAAAGGTTCAGTGGAAGTAAGTACCATAATCAAAATTATATCGACTGTGTCCAAGAAAGGAATTGATGGGCTGGCAAAAGAGTACAAGCTTAGGGTACAAATTCATAGGCTCTCACAGACACATGTGAGACAGTTATGAATTCAAATCATTAAATAAGCAGTGAATGCTCTTCATTAAGGGAAGTGGGAGAGTCCACCAGAAACTGCACACAAGTTCTATACATTGAAGTGTGACTTTACTGTATGTATGCCGCTGACCACGGTCCTGAACCAACATTTCGCCTTCAGGAGAGGAATTTTCTCTCCTATCTATCCTTCCCAGGGATTATGAACAAGATGAGTGTGCTGAGACAGACAGACATAGAGAGGGAAAGAGACAAGTACACAGAAGCTGCTGAGGATAAGACTTCTGCTGAATCTTATGCTTGAACCCAAAACAACAGTACCAGATTAAAAAAAAAATCAGACAAAATATTGGAAACATAAGAGAACAAGAATCTCTGAACTGAACAATGCAAAGTTATATAAATAGCAACCTGAACAGGCACGTAGGGCAGCACAACAAGTTGGTGAGAGGAGAACAAACTGCAGTCCCTGCACCAGCTTTTGAGTTATATGGTAAGTGCTCTGAGATTATTTTTATTTTTGCCTTGAAGGTTGACATGTTTACACTGCCCCCAAAGGGACAAAACAAATGGGGGGGGAGGGGAGGCCACAATTTACATACACGAATTCTTGCACTCTTAAAAACACTATCACACTTCCAACAGATTTCCTCTCTGCGAAACTGGGGTGGCCCATCGAACACCTGCCTTGTCCCACCTGACCCTTGTACTTATATGAACCAAAGATGGCTTCCAGAAAAATCATTTGATGTGTCTTGTTACTCCCTTCTCAGCCTCCAAATCATTACCTATGACGCTTAAGCTCATGGTCATCTCACCAGCCTCTCTACACGGCTGACATGCTGCCTTCTGACTAAATCCCTGGGCACAGCTAGTAATTTACGTGCATAGAGTCTTTTAGGATATTATTTAATAAATGATCACTAAGAGCAGGTTCCATGAGTAAAAGAGAGATAGTATCTTAATAGAAGGGTTAATGAACCATACACCATAAAGCTTTCCTGTTAGTACATTATAAGAAATGCTCTATGAAATTAAAAGTGATAGCTATGTTACATATCTACCCACTCATGAATGAAAGGGCCTGTGAGGTCTACCAACAAAACACGCTGGTAGCATACTCCATCAGGGAAAGGACCTCTAGGCTTCTAATTATTCCTGGCTATGGTGTGGACATCGTGCATAAACCAGCTCTTCCATACTCAGTAGTAATAACAAATGCCATTACAGAATGCATACTATGTGCCAGGCATCATGCTGGGGACTCTATAAAACGTCTCATTAATTCTCATGACAACGCTCTGCAATGAACACTGTCATGCCCATTTTACAGATGAGGAAGCAGTCTCAGCACTAATAACCTTTCCAAAGTCACACAATCTGTAAGTGGCTGAACTAATGTCGTTATTCTGTACCCTCAGGCACTACTGACCCTGACCCCTAGAGCAGAGAAAAACTGGCTGCTAGCCTTGACGGGATGAAGGAGAGGAGGACAAGCCCTTTCCAGACAACACTACAGATTGTGATAATGTGATTATAAATGGCATGGGGTTTCTTCCATCTAAAAAGCATAATCATCTTTTCTAAGATATAAATGTCCATGCATGCATATGCATACACTGCACTCAGTTTTCTCCAATGCCAAGCCACCTTGTTATGGATCCTCCTCATTGTGAGAAATTTTCTTTTCTTTTTTTTTTTTGAAGATGTTATTTATTTATTTGCCAGAGAGAGAGAGTACAAGCAGGGGGAGTGGCAGGCAGGACCCTGGGATCATAACCTGAGCTGAAGGCAGATGCTTAACTGACAAGCCACCCAGGCGTCCCTGTGAGAAATTTTCTAACAAGCTCTCTCTACAGCTTATCATGTTTGCACTCCATATTACAGTTCTTCCATATCCCTCCTTAAAGGGACAAACTGAGAAACAACTGGATTCATTCATACATAGTATCCACTAAGTCTGAGGGCATACATAGCTTTATCACTGTAAAACAGTGGCAAAATATAAATACTTGACTTTTCCCTAGAATACCTCAGACCAGAGGTGGAAAGGGCAGTCTTTAGTTCTCTGATGCTGACCCTTCCTCCTTTAGAAAAATGCAAGCAAACAAGCTAGACTCTCATAGTGTGTATTAGCTCACAAACACCACACTTCCCATCAACAGGGAAGCTCATACAATCTCAGGGCAATTTCACCTTGTATTCACCTTGGGTAAATGTTTTCCTGCAATTTACTGTGGAAATGAACAACTGAAAGGCCCTCTTCTCAGTCACCATTCCCGTTAATAAAGTTTTTCCTCCAAGAAAATAATAGGCTCAAGGCAACATGACAGTGAAAAGGAACATTAATACTCACACTACCATAATCTCTTGAAGAGCTAAATTCTTCTTCTACGATATGTCCCATGTGTTTACCTGGAGAACCTGAACTACCAGGAATGAGCCCCCTGTTCCACGTACACACCATTTATTAAGATGCCCTCTTCTAGGTCATCAACTCCAACCCTGAAACATTTAAACGGGCTACACAAGCAGTTCCCAACAGCTGGGCTTCATGCTTCCCACCTTCCCAAAACACAAATCTTATCATACCACTTTCTTGATTCAATCCTTCAATGGCTCAGTACCCTTGGAATGAAGTCCAAAAGGTTCTGGATGACCTACGGCATCTCTCTCAAGCATCATCTGATGCTATGCTCCCTCCTCCATGCAAAACAACCTAAAGACCCACCATACTCTCTCCTGCTTCACAGCCTCCTGCTTTCTGCATCGCTCTGACCCCTTCCCTCCTCCCAGCTATTTCCCCCTCATCCGTTAGGTCTCAGCTCAAATATCACCTCCTCGGTGAGGCACTTCTCACCTCCCAGACTGAATGAGTTACACGATACAGACACACTCCCTCACAGTCTGCTCCTCTGTACCCATTTATCACCTTTGAAACCAACTAATAATTGTATGTTTAGGGACTATCTCCCCCAACTACACTAGAAGCTTCGTGAGATCCAAGCTATCTCTGTCTCACCCACTCTCTGGATTCATTCATACGTAGTATCCACTAAGTCTGAGGGAATACATAGCTGAGGCCGGTGCCTCATAAGAGTCTCATGCAATATATATTCCTTTACTGATTCTCTGAACTCATGGCTCTCTTACTCTAATAGTGAGCCAAAAAAGGAGACTAAATAATAAATGCACCAAGATTTATGTACTACCTTTGTTCAAATTATGTAGCTGCTGTGATTAATAAAATACAAACTCAAGAAAAGTTTTACTGAGGGGCGCCTGGGTGCCTCAGTCGGTTAAGCGGTTACCTTTGGCTCAGATCGTGAGCTCGGGGTCCTGGGATAGGGCCCTGAGTCAGGCTCTGCGCTCAGCAGGGAGTCTGCTTCTCCCTCTCCCTCTGCCCCCACTCTACCCCCCCATGCTCATTCGCACGTGCATGCACCCTCTCAAATAAACAAAATCTTAAAAAGAGAGAGAGAGAGAAGAAAAGCTTTACTGAATCCATGGTTGCTTTTTGCTATTTCTTTTCTCAACCAATCAACACCAGAAATTCATCTGCTACATCACTATCATGTGCAGGAATCCCACACACACCCCAACTTTGCTAAAAGCAGTACTCAAACTCAAACACTACTTAATAGAACAGTTCAAAGACGTCCCATAACCATGCCTACTGTAACACAGGAAACTGTTTCCCAACCTAGGTCAACAAAACCAACCCTTTAGTGTCACAGAGTATAAATGAGCCACTTTATATCAAGTTGAAAATCCTTTCAACCACTAAGACTTTTTTTTGGCCATTCTAAGAATCCTTCAAAGTTTCAAGTTCTAATATACACTGTGAAAAGCAGACTTAATACACAAGCCCCTTCAAAGGTTATTTTGAATAGAACCTCAGTGATTTAGCTTTGTTCAAAATTTACCTGCATCTTGGGGCATCTGGGTGGCTCAGTCGGTTGAGTATTGGACTCTTGATTTCGGCTCAGGTCATGATCTCAGGGTTGTGAGATCCAGCCCTGCATCAGACTCCATGCTGGGCATGGAGCCTGCTTGAGAGTCTCTCCCTGTCCCTCTGCCCTGTCCTCCCCCTTTTCCCCTTCTCAAAACAAAAACAAAAAAACCTGGATCCATGAGATATTTTTATTAAGAGATACAGAGGTCTGAGCATAACTCACAATAGACAAAAACAAATGAATACACATACAGTCACCCTTCAATCAAATGCACAACTATTTTCAAAGATGTCATTTTTTTCCTTATTCATTCAACACATATTCACTGCGACCCTACTAACGTACCAGAGGTACTGTGCTAGGCATACGGAACAAAATCCCTGCCCTCCAGGAGTTCAGTGAAACAGCAAATAGCACCTGAGTATTTCACTAGTGTCATCACCAGTTGCTCTGGGAAAGGACAGGGCAAAGTGCCTAAAAGTCTATCTGAGAAATGTGATCAGAGGAACAGTCCTCCAATCTAGATCACTGTAGACTGATGGAGCCCACTACCCCTCAAAACCCACAGACTCCAAATGCACAGGCTTAAGAAAGCAGCAGAGGGAGTGAGATGCAGTTTATTAAACCAAATGACATGTGCCATCTCTAACTCTCCAGTATTTCACTTAAGTACAAAAGAACTACAGTCCGTGCCTTCTTAAACCATTGGTTTTAAGCACCAAAAGCGTAAAGGGCTGATTTAAGTCAATAATCCTTAGTAAGTTCACACACATACTGATAGTGAGATAAAATACAAAATACTACAAGACACTACTAGATATATTCAAATCAGCTTTAACAAGGTTGCCAAAAAAATTAGCACCGAAATTGCACACTACATACTAGAATTTTGCTGTTCTTTAACAAGTGACGCAGTAAGTTACTGTAAAAAGAAAAAACACACTTTGGAAAGCAAGGACTCTCCCAAGCTAGACGTAACAATTTCAAAATCTAAATGAACCTCTTCCCATTTTATGGGTTGCACTTAAGCCTTTTAATGCTTTATACTCAGGGCCTTGTTGTAGTATAACTAACATTACACTAACTTTGCCCTGCCATAATACAACCTGATACAAATAAAATCTGTTTCCCAGCTTATGCTAATAAAATGAGAATAACCTGAACAGACACAGCCTCAGGTTCTCTCAAAGCAGCAGGTTATTTATGCATAAATAAAAATAACAAGCCAGCCCAAGTTCATACTTCCATTTCACAAAATTTTCATCACAAATTAACTTGAAAAATTAATATTTACTTAGCACATAATGCTACATGTTAGATACTGTGCTAGGATTAAATTAAATGGCATGTATAGAATGTCCAACTCTTATCATTATTATTCCCATTTAACGGTGCAAAAACCAGGGCTTACATGAGCTGAATGGTCCACAATCCCACATCTGGCTAATGTGGCAGCGCTGGGACACAAACCCAGGTCTTCGCACTAAACTTAGTGTTTGTAAACTGACTGAACCCTCTGGAACGGTGTTTATAGCTATGTGCATTTTCTTAGGAGCAGGTGGAGAGCTTACATTAGATTCTCAAGGAAGCCCACAATCCCCTCAAAAGTTAAAAATATCACTGCACCATAAGATCACCTGTGGGAAAAAAAAACAAAACAAAACAGAAAAAGCGCACTGGACTTCAAGGCCTTTCACCAAGACTCTTACTTCTGTACTCGTGAGGAGGTAAAAACTCCACAGTTACAGTTGCACTTTAAAATCCTCAGAGCAAGTCAAGATTTCCACTCCTGGATAATTTCCAGTAACCCCTGCCACAGAGTAAGTTACACAATAAACTGCAATACTGTATCAGTTTACATCCAATTCTGAGATTTCACAAATACTGACCAATGTTATTTAGTCATTCCACTTTCCAAAATGTGTTTCCATCAACCAGTCCTCACTGCATTGCCTGTGAAATAAGCTATCATCATATCCACTTCCAAGAAAGTCAAACACAGTCACTCTAAGGCCAGGCAATAAATCAGCTACAGAATCAGGATCCAAAGTGAGAAGTTCCCTACTCCCCCCCTCCCCAAGATATGCAAGACCATGTCATTTACACCAAAGCACCCTCTCCTAGCTACACAGAAAACAGTGGGCATCTTTTCTACTAATGACAACACTAAATGAGAATCCACTGGTAAATCACTGAGTTAGGGCTTACCCCCAGCTGCCCAATGACAAGTGTGCTCCTCTTGAAAGTTGAGGCAAGTATCACAGGGTAACACCTGGCACATGTCTGGCATCTTCAATGAGACGCAACCATTGAGGGACCCTGACAGCTCTGTGGTAGGTGTGGCACTCAGCTTAACTCCTGGCATCCTGTCCCTAGGATCAATCTGAATGATTGATTCATCCTAAATTCCTGATCAGCAAAAAAAAAAAAAAAAAAAAGTATTCATGTGGAAATGAACTTGACCTTGAAGTTAACTGGTTCAAACCCCTCATTTTACAGATAAAACTGAACGCCAGAGGAATGCAACAATTCACCCAAGGCCTCACAACTCAGGAGCATAGACAGTTCTAGAAAGGTCTCCAGACACCTGTCCAGGATCCTTACAATCCTCCTGGTCACTGGGAAATCAGTCAGGGTTACTGTCAGAAGGCTAGCCATTGACCTGACAAAGAGAACTTCACTCCTCCACCTTGTGCCAGATCCACTCTTTGCGTCTAGACTGAGGTCCCTGGGGGCCAATGTCAGGACACTGACCTCAACTTGCTTATTCTGCGAGACAAAGACAATTACTTATTAAAGCTAACCCCATCGGAGAGGAGAAAAATAGGATTCTGGTACTGAAGAATTAACTTCACAAGGAGTCTATGTTAGAATGATGTTTTATTTATAACCCTGCCTGACCAAGATGACTTCCGCACAACCACCCTCCAAAGAAAACAATCTTAAAGATAATGAAGAACCCTATGCTTCCTGTGCTCCAAAGGCCGGGAAAAAACAAAAACAAAAACAAAAAAACAAGGAAAGCAGTGGAGAGGACACCGAAGTCATATGCTCAACGTGTCGGGACGCGACCCAAAAGTTTTGGAAGAACGTTCTTCCAAGAAACCAGGATGGACACAGCCCCCCTCCCCCGCCCCCGAAGGAAATGACAGGTTCTCTATCCAGTTTGACGATCAGTACGCATCTAGACACCCCGGAACAATCCGAATGGGCGCTGCAGGCGGGCATATCAGCGCCGCGGACGGAGAGCTGAGAGTCCCCCTCTCTCAGAAGACCGACGCTGCGCGGAGCAGCCAAAACCACCCGCAGGGGATCCCGGGAGGCCCGCGTCACTGACACGCCTCCGCACAACTCGGCGGGTACTGCTCCCACTCGTCCACCAGGACCCACACACCATCTCTTCCCCTCACACCCATCCCCTCACCACACTCCCCCTTGGCCCGACAGCTTCGGCGGGAAGCAACGCCCACTTCGGAAAATGAGCTCTTAGTTGTGGGGACAAGCTAGGCATCTCGATCACATGCATTCCCAGACCCACCGTAGCAGATACAGACATTAAGGAGTTTGCTGCTTTGACATCTTGAAAAGCACACTATCAGCCAGCACCTGAACACACACACGGAGGTAAGAGCCACGGGAAGTCAATAACCCACCAGGAGGCTCCTAACTGCCATCACCCCGGCCTCGGGGCAGAGCACCTGGGGTCCCTCCCACTCCTCCTGCCCCGGTGCGCCCTGCCACCAGCCGCGCGCTGGGCGGAGAGCTGAGGTCTCCCGACAGCCGGGACCCGGACAGGGAGCGGGGGAAGGCGGGGCCCACCTCCTCATCCTGCTCCTCCTGGGACGCGCTGCTGCCCCGGGGCGCGGGTGGCGCGGTTCCTCCGGGGAGCTGCGGCGGCGGCGCACAGACTCCAAGCTCAAGCACCACGCGCGCGGGAGCCCACGCGGCGGGCGGCCGGGCACCTCCGGCGCCGCCCGGCGGCGGCGGCGGCCGCGGCTGCTGCTCGCGGGAGAAGCCGCCGGGCTCCCCTTCCTCCGACAGAGTTTCTGAGCCCGAGGAGGACTCGGCCGAGGAAGCGCCGGGCGAGGACGCGGCGGCGACCGCAGGGGCGGGAGCTTCGGGGCCGTGGCCGCTGCAGCCGCGAGGCACCGGCTCCGCCGCCTCCGAAACTTTCTCCCCCATTTCCCTCTCGCGCCCAAAGTGCGGCCCCAGGGGCGGCGGGGACGCGGCGCGCACTCAGCGTCTCCAGGGAAAGCTGCGGGCTGCGCGGCTCCGGGTCGCTCTCGCTGACGCTCCCGGGCTGCGGGGAGCCCCGCCGGCGACTACATGGCCGCAGCACGGCCGCCGGAGACCGCCGCCAAGTTACCAGCCACCCAGACTTGGCGGCCGACGGGGGCTCCCGCGCGCGGGGACAAGCCAGCTCGAGTCCGCGCTCTACGTTCCACAACCCTTGTGCGCTGCGCCCGCGCCGCCCGGACTGCGGCTTCGCCAGCAAAACCTGCCTCCGGGCAGGAGCGGGGCCGGCGGAGGAGACGGGCAGCCCGGGGAGCCAATGGCAGGGCAGCCGCGCCGGTGGGCGGAGGCTGCGGCGCCCCCGGCCGCACGGGCGTCAGGTAGGGAAGGCGGGGCCGAGGCTCGGACTACGGGATCCGGCCGGAGCGCTTGGGGCCCCAGGGACTCGGGGGAGGAGGGGGGACCCTGGAGGGTGGGAGTGGAACCCGGAGTCGGAGCCAAAGGCTGGAATTCCGAACTTGGCGGGGGAGCGGCTGGCCGTCCTTGGAACGCAGTGGAGAGATGGCTGAGGGGGCGGTGAGACCTTGAAGAAGAACTGGACTTTGTTTCAAAAAAGTAAAATCGAGAAAACGGACCAGAAGAAAAGTAGTAGGACTTTAGGAGTAAAGGGAACACCCACACGCTTGCTGGAGGAGAAAGGGGGAAACTTCGTGCTATACTGACTGAGTAGATCTAAACGGACCTGATAACCAATCCGGGATTCTCCATTTAAACTCCTTGGGCCTCAGTTTCCTCAACTGGAAATGGAGACAATACCTGTCTTGGCAGGCTATAAGCTGAACATATCAATTGATAGATAGATAGTTATTGTATTCATACACACACACACATACATATGTGTGTGCCTCAGCAGCGTACCTGGCTTGGAAACATGGATAGTTTTCCAAAGACTATTTTCTTTATTTCTGTGTATAAACTAAGGGTTTAAGTCAACTACTTGTACCTCTGGAAGGGAAGAAAATAACAAATAATGCCCCTATATTTAATTGGGAACAACAATGTGCCCAGTACTGTGCCCAGCCCTAAACAAAGTTGAATTAGAAAGGGCTCTGTGGCCCTAACAATTGCCTGTCTCTCCACATCAGCTAAGCAGAGCATGAAAAGAGTTTGCATTTCCAGTTTACTTTCTCTTTACTAGCTCCAGATTGTAAACCAGCAGGAAGCAAGACCAGGTGCTTCATTTTCCTTACCCCTAAGAACTAGGAGAAAAAACTTTCACCAAAGGCACAAGAATCACCTTCCGGCCATCCCTTGGGCTGGAAAATGCATCCTTCGGGGTGATTGGGTGACTTATATTTCTTGGAAGCCAGCACTCAGTTTAGGAGTGGGAAATAAATGACTCCTTACTTGCCTTCAGCTCCAGCCCTATTCTGAGATCTGGCAGTGACCTGAGATATAAATTCAACCTGATTAAATCCCACAGACACTGATTGAGATGTGTGCCAGGTGCTTGCAGGGGATACAAAGATGAATAAGGCCAGTCCCCTGCCCTTGAGGAGCTTATGGTCATACAAGAGATTGATGCATAACATAGCTCCACTATTAATTTTTTAAAGCTGTGGTAGTGCTACAAGAACAATGTGTCATGGGAGAAGGGGGGAGAGTTACAGAAAAACAGTTAACAGGTCCTCAAGAATCTTAGATTTCTCTTTATCAGAACAGTTTTGCCAAAGGTCCTTAAGAACTGAAGGACCTGAGTTGAAAGCCCCTTCAGCTAATGAGCCCTTTTATGCTATCATGGTATTTACAAGTGATACATCACACAAAGTACTTCATTATATTGGACAGCAAGCTTTGTCCTGATCAGTTTTCTCCCCCCAGGATGAAGGGGAAGGAAATATGGCATGAACCTATTGCCATGGGCAGCCATACTGCAAAGCGGGCTCTGGTTGTCAGGCTTGCATTGTGACACTTCAGGATTTTCTGTGGGGATGTGAATCCTGCTGAGGCAAAAGGACAATTCTAGTGACTTGGCTAAGTTGTGACAGCAAGCCTGAAGAGAGAGCACAGTGGGGCAGTCAGAATCCAGCCCTGGGCCTCACAATTGCTTTTCTAGTCAGGAGTACGGGTCTTTATCCAAACCCCTATGTGGTTGATTCGCCAGAGCCAAAGTGAAATCAGGACTTAAGCAAACCATTCACATGAAAGAAAAGGAGGAGTTGCTTTTCAGTGCATGGGGAAAGAAGAGGCAATGACATGATCTGAATTACTAACAGGAGAAACGATGATAGCGATTCTTCCTTGAGCCCTAAGCATTGTCTATAGGTGGTCTCATTTAACCCTGGCAACAATCTTATAAGACAGACTCTATTAGCCCCACTATTATAGATAAAGAAACTGAGGATCTGCAAAGTCAAGTAACTTGCCAAATGTCAGACAGCAAGTGAGATATAGAACTGTGGTTGGAACCCACCGGTCTGTGTCCAAGGCACTGGTAAACATCCCAGTATAATGCTATTCAGAACACACCACTTTTTCAAGCACATATTTACATGCTACATTACAAATATCCACAGAGCAGGAACACTGTTTTCTTGATTCCGTATGTAAAAGAATATGAAAGGATACTTGGAGAACAGATTGTTTTTCTCACAAACATTTATCAGACACAATGTTCTTAAACATTTTACAAATGTTAATTTTGTAATCCTCATGTCAACCTTATGAGGTAGCCACTATTATTACTCTCAGATTACATACATGAAATGTGTGAAAACTATGGCACAGAAAAGTTGTGTAATTTGCCCAAAGTCACACAGCTGTCAAGTGATGGAGTCAGGATGCAAACTTGAACAGTTTAGCCTCAGCGTTCATGCTCTTAGCCTCTACTGATCAAAATCAAGTCCTAGATCAGTATTTAACTTTTTAAACCTTAACTCTGCACAAGAAATATATTTTACAACTCATGACATATATAAATACAACTACAAATAAAATTCCATGAAATAATACCTATCCTAAGATCCTATAAGCAATGCAGTCTGATATTTTATTGAAAATAAAAATGCTAGTTTGTGATCAGCTACATATATTTCACACTCCACTCTGACACATGCAGTCAAAAGCAATGTACCTAATCATCCCCAGAGCTGACCCATGAGGGAAATATGACTATGGTTCAGGCTGAGAGTTTCTAGACCAGAACTAGGCAAACTCAAAGGATGACTCTATAAATAGAAGGTGATCAGAAGGTCAGGCTAGTTCCCTAAAAAATATCACAGTTATGGGGCGCCTGGGTGGCTCAGTTGGTTAAGTGACTGCCTTCGGCTCAGGTCATGATCCTGGAGTCCCGGGATCGAGTCCCGCATCGGGCTCCCTGCTCGGCGAGGAGTCTGCTTCTCCCTCTGACCCTCCTCCCTCTCGTGCTCTCTGTCTCTCATTCTCTCTCTCTCAAATAAATAAATAAAATCTTTAAAAAAAAAAAATCACAGTTAGACCTATGGACAAATGCTGAGGTATGGCCAAACCACTGGAACAAAATCAGTTTTGATTTATGAAAACGCTGTGGTTCACCTTTCTTATCTGATAAATTATAATCATCTTCCTCAATGTCAAGGAAAGTATCCCACCAAAAGGACTTCTCATAAATGTCCCTAATGTTAGGTATAAAAGTATGGCTTTTTTCCTGTATTGTCACTGTAGGCAAGAGCCAGAAAAATAAAAATGACTTAGAGCTCTTGGAAAGCCACTGGTGTAGCTTCGTATGACAGAACCAGACCAGCCTACAGACAAGGAAGGACAAGGTAAGAGGTGTCCATACATTGTACGAGACATGCTCCCAAGTGCTTGGTTCAAAGACAGGAACCCCTGGGCACTTGAGTAAGTAAGTGCTTATCGTGTTCAGTGATTAAACACTTGCCTTAGTTTTCTATGTTGTTCTCCTAAGTAATGGAGATATTGCCTCTGGGAGTCTCTGTTGTCTCTGCCACTCTCTGTTCTGTGGGTGAGGCCAAGTGTGAATGTCAAGCTCTTGTCTCTCTGAGATGGAGGATGTTGGAGGAAAAGTCATCACATCCTTAGTCCATTCCCATGGTTTTGACCTTCCTCTTAAAGATTAGGTTTATGATTTAATAAAATTGAAATCTTACCTACATGAAATTAGGGCATCATCAACTCCAAACACACATTTTATGCAAAATTACAAGTAAATATGTTCCTATTTAATACACTGTCATATTATCTTTAGATTATGAAGATTATGATATTATACTTATGACAGGTTTTTTTATTATCATTATTAATGATAGATTTGCCTGCTCCCCCTTGACCAATGAAATGCAATTTCAGGACAAAGTAAACATCAATGAAGAGGTGGTCATTGAAGTGGCCTAGACTGCGGTTTCTGATTTAAACCAGAAGGAGTAGCATAATACAACCCATGGCTATTTCTGACCACCCAGCTGGGAGGAAAAGCTCCCACGGTTTCTCAGGCTTTTGTTTGTATCTAAGGCTCTAGGAAAGGAAGGGTTACAGGACAAGGTTCCAGAAGATAAGTAGAATTTTTAAATGATGGTTGAAAAGGACAAGGGAGGAAGAGTAGTAATGTGACTTGCAGCTGTTGGAGTCTCTGACCTAGAGGTTGAGAAGGATGGGAAACTAAGCTATGTTAGCAAATTAAAATAAGTCTGCAACAGACCAAAGGGGAGGATGCTGCTGATCTGATCTCTTAGATCAAGGTTCCTCAGTGATTTGTCTGTGGAACACCCCCATCAGATCAGGATGCAAACACAAGAACAAACGAGGCCGATTCCCTGGCCCAACCGAAGGTCTGGGAATCAGCATTTTTAAGCACCATTCCAAGGGAGTGTCAAGTATACTAAAGTTTAGGATTACTGAAGGTGTTCCTAATTTGGAAATCAAAGAGCCATTTTACAGGGCAAATGTGCATGGCTCTGTAGAAGGTGACTAGAATGAGCCTGACTGACCGCAAGGATGTCTCTTTGGATCACTTTGCTCCTATTCTCTTGGAGTACAACTACCTTTGAGAGACCAAGACACCTTAGCGGCTGGGCAGGAATTTGCATGTGCTGAAAACAGGTGGAAAAACTGAGCTAATACACAAAAAGAATTGAGGATAATGTTCCCTCGAGGATTCTGTTTAAACAAAATTCAAAATGGTGACCTATTTCCCACAGAAGACTCCAGTCTTTTGCATTTGTCTTTCCCAGATGGACAAGATGGATATTCACATCTAGGATTTTTTTGTTATGCTTTCAGCATGAAATGTTCTTTTATTATCACTCTTCATTTTTCAAAAAAAATTTATTCAGTACTCTTTGCCGGTTTAGGAAACAGAAAACAAGCAAATGCATTTACTCATTTTTATTCATTATAGTGGTTTGCTTTCAGAGTCAAATGGTTCTGTTTCCCATTTTCAATTCATAGAGCAATTTCCTTGACTCTGTCTACACTGCTTGGCAAGTAGTTCCTTCCATCACTAAACCCCAACTAATTAGAAAATAAAATGATTCTGAATAGTAACCTAGGAAGTAGCAACTCCTTCCACAGCCATGAGCCAGTTTGCAACCCTAGGAGTAATTTTTAAGGCTTTTTGTACTTGAGGAAATAGGGTCTTCTAGGTCTTTTCCCCTCAAAGTATGGCTTGCCAATAAGCCAACCTAGGAGCTTATTACAAATGCAGAATCTCAGTCCCCAACCCCAAGCCTACTATCAGAATCTTAACAGATTTGTGAGGACTTCATAGCCACATTAAGGTTAGCAAAGTACTCTTCTAGTTTGGTTCTCAAACTTGGCTGCATATTGGAATTACTCATGGAACTTTAAATATACTGGTGTCCCATCCCCAAGATTTTCTGATAAGTGGTTTGGGTTGGAGCTTAGACACTATGACTTAGCAAGTTCCCTAGGTAGGAAATGCTCATTTTAGGGCCAAGGCAGGGAAATACAAGATGAGCCTGGAACAACTCATGGTACCACAAATTAAGGAAATGCTCAAAAAAAGATAAGACCTTGTCAGAAGAACATAGGTGCCACCATGATGGAGCTCCCAGTGGCCAAAGCTAGGCCAATCTGAGCAACAAAATAAATCATGATAGTTTTGGACTTTAAACCATAGAATAAAATAAATAGCCACATTCATATAAATAATGAAATAAAAACTTAAATGGAGGAACAGAGATAGTGCTTCCTCACAATAGAGCTCCAATTAACAAATGTGGAAAGGAAGACGGAAATAGAGAATCACCAAAAGGCAGACACCAAAGGAATAACTGTTGCAGGTAAGACTTAAAGATGTGTGCTCAAGGGGCGCCTGGATGGCTCAGTTGGTTAAGTGTTTCAGCTCAGCTCATGATCTCATGGGTCCTGGGATCAAGCCCCACATGGGGCTCTGTGCTCAGTGGGGAGTCTGCTTGAGATTCTCTCCCTCCTGCCCCTCCCTCCCACTCATGCTCTCTCTCTAAAATAAATCAATCAAAAAAAAAAAAAAAGGATTTGTCCTCAAATTAACAAGCTGAAGTTTGAGGAGAAAAATGATTTGCATAGGTTCGAAGTACTCTCCCCCGCCAGTACTTACCAAAACAAAGTTAAAGATAGTAACCATGCAGTGGAGAAACCCCTCAGACATCAACTTACCCATATAAATACCACCGTAATACAACATATCAATATCTTGTACTCCTCACTATGATACACATCATTTTTGTGGTATTCTTGATAAAAATGCATAACCTCCCTCAAATCATAAGAAAATATGACAAACCCAAATTGAAGTACATTGTACAGAATGACTGATCGGTACTCTTCAACAGACATAAGGTAATGAAAGATAGAGAAAGTGTGAGCAACTGTTGCAGAAATGAAGAAGTAATAACTGAGTACAATGTGGGATCCTGGAAGAAAACCTAGAATTAAAAAAAAGAACATTCATGGAAAAAATGGTGAAATGTGAATCATGCCTGTAGTTTAGTTAATAATATTGTACCAATGTTAATGCCTGTTCTTGGTAATTGTACTATGGTTATATATAAGCTTATCTTTAGGGTAAGCAGGGTAAGAGATATTAAGGAAGCCTTTGTACTATTTTTACAACTTTTCTTTTTTTTTTTAAAGATTTTATTTATTTATTTGAGAGAGAGAGAATGAGAGAGAGCACATGAGAGGGGGGAGGGTCAGAGGGAGAAGCAGACTCCCTGCCGAGCAGGGAGCCCGATGCGGGACTCGATCCAGGGACTCCAGGATCATGACCTGAGCCAAAGGCAGTCGCTTAACCAACTGAGCCACCCAGGCGCCCACAACTTTTCTTTAAATCTAAAATTAGTTGAAAATAAAATGTTAAAAAGCAAGAGTCCCTAGGTGAATCTAATGGCAGTCAAAATTGAGAACTACTATGCCAGCCCTCAATGGCCAAACTCCTTCCTCCTTCCTTTCTCCTTAGTCAAAGAAAATATTTTTTTCCTATCTTGACCTCATCAAGTGGACTAGTTTGAGGTAGTTGAGGTAAGGGGTAACACTGTAAGTAATGACATCAATATATGCCCAGGAAAATGTCCATGGTTGGTGCCATGAAGACCATATACTTGGAGCATAAAAATAATGATAGACATATTCAGTATCTGACTGCCCTATATCCATTCTGCCTCCTATTGGGAAGAGCATCCCAATTTATTTTTAAGAAATTATTTATTTCCTTCTGAGCAGCTTTGATGGTCTTAATGCTGGAGTGGGATATCCTTGGACTTTGAATCTTGAGAATAATGTAAGGACAGTGGTGTCTAGACAAAGCTCTCAGTTGTGTCCCATTAACTAGATCCAGAGCTGCTGTGGTTCCAGCACTTTTCCAAGTTTTTTTCTCTGGCTTTTCCTTTGAAAAGGAAAGGTCTGAACTACCAATAAAATTTCCTTCTGAATGAATTAACTAAAATAAGCTATTGCTTGCCACCAAGAACTGTAAAAATTACAGGTGTGCTGACCTGAATCCACTGGTCACCCAGTCTAGGTGGGAAGAAGGCATCTGAATGCCATCTGAAAGCTAGGAGTGATATTAAACTTAAAGATGTATTCCTGACCTCAATAAGGGTGCTGCTTCCATCAGATCTTAGGAAACCATTCATATTTCAGGTATAAGTAGGGATCTCTCTTACTGGAGGTTAAAATGCTTGAGAAAAATAGTGACCTGGCAGAAAAAAAATTTTACCAGCTATGGCAGAAATAGATCCTAACACCACACTATGTTTGTCTATCTGTCTGTCTGTCTGTCTTCCTAACAGGTTATGAGGGTCTTGAGGGCTAAAGAATGTTATTTATCTAGCATGTTATTTGCCAACACCTAGCACCCTGTCTGACATAGAAGAGTTCATGATAAATATTTACTGAGTGAGTGCATGGGACTACTGCTATCACATGAGTTTAAACCACTTTTACTAAAATTCTATGTTTAGAGTTTGCTCAGTCTAAGACTTGTATAGTTTGATTAAAAGAACCCACAACATTTTAGGATGGGGGGGAAATCTGTGTATGTAATAAGGTGACTTCATTCCTGACTAGTGCCTCATTTTAATAAAATAATAATTGCATTAAAATCTTCAGCTCAAACCACTATTACTGTCATGCTCGCTGAAGTTTCTTCCCAACTACCTGCCTTCCTAAAAGAGCCAAACTAATTAGAACTACCTGCATGTGGTGTGAATAGGGCAGAAGGGACATTTGACAAGCCCTTGCAATTTCTTACAGGTCCAGCCTGTTGGCAAACAGGAAAGGCTACTGTAAGCTACCAGAACCCAAGGGTACCACTTGTGATACTAGTCAGGGTAGGAAGAATCTATAAACAAGTGCCCTTGTTTATAAAAGCTCTATTCTAATGGAAACCCCATTCCTGTCTAAGAATATTAGGGCCCTTTATAACACTTAGCCATGTTGCAAAATTCGTGCAAAGGAACTGTTGTGGCAGGAAGATGGCATGAAATCGTGGTCAGCATGTGAAAGAGTTTTTAGAAGCCAGCCAGAGAATCCATTCTATCTCGTTAATGTAGGAAGTGACTTACTAAAAAGTCTTAGAATGCCCAAAGAGTCTTTGGGAGAACTGAAGAAGCAGGCTCTGGGGTGAGCTTGCAGGAACAATCCCCAGGACCTCACTGCACAACTGGCTGGAAGGGGAGTTGCTGCTCCTGATGATTTCCAAACCACCCGGCCTTCCCACCATCTGTGCCTGCGAAATGGATGCCCTGGCCCCAACCTGCTTCCTCACATAAATCACTTCCATATCTACGTCTCGGTCTGTGCATTTGATTAGCAGAGCCTAAGTCACGTGACTATACCGTGGAGGCAAGAAAAACTGAGAAATGTGGGAACTGTGCTTTCTATCTTGGGAAGATGGGATTCACACCATGAGGAACCATCATGATGTAGGAAGAGTGTCAAAAGATTTGGCTAACAGGGTAAACTAGAACATTTAGACTTGAACAGTCTCCAGCTCTTCATTAATTGTACTGATCTGCCCCCGGCATCATGTTTGCAGCTGTCGGGTAAAGTGGGCGTGAGTATCCATTTCAGGATGCCTGCTCCACACATCAGTCATTTCCCTGCTAATTATCTCATGAAGGAAAAGAATTATCATGCACTGAGCACATTCAATATGCCACTGTACCAAATGCTCCAGATGCATTATTTTTAAAATCTCCGCAATAAGTCCAACTTAAGGGTCCAATTCCCATTTTTACAGATAAAGAAATTAGTGCTGAGAAATGAAATAGTATTTCTCAAAGTCACACAGTAAGGTGGGGCTAGGATTTAATCCAAGGTCTTTCTCAAGTTACGCTCTTTCTACTAATATTGGGTTCCTAACCAGGGCATTCATGGGCCTTTCAAAGGTAGTACTGGCTTCAGGAGCTCTTTTAATTGTAAATGTGCTTCGCTCTTGGGGAGGTCACCTAGAGCTTTTATCAGAGTTCCAAAGGGGTATATGATCCTCAAGCAGTACTACTCAAAGTTGTAGTAGATCAGTTTATGATCATAAAGCTGTTGTTACAGGAGCGCAGGGAACATTCCAACTATTTGTTGATTTTTTATCTTTGCATTTATTGATTGTGATATCATTTTGCAATATAAGAATCAAGCTTAAAATTTGAGTCAGGAGCCCTATCCCTTGGGGGGATACACATTTCTGTAGAAAGGAGCAGGGGTTAAAACCAATGAGATAGGTTCTCTCTCCAAGATGAGAAAGGGCTGAGCAAAATAGGAACATATTTTTCACTTAACTACTGAAGTCCTAGCTGTCCATCAGAAGGCCTAGCATCTGTTTGTGACTTTGTCCCTGACTCCATTTATCAGAGCCTCCATCACCTGTGTGATGGGGGTAATATAAAACCTGCCATCATTTCCTCCATCACAATGTTATGAGATTGTTTTGGAAGTACTTTCATTTCCCCAACAGAAAAGCATTATAGATCTGTATATATACCTGTTATGACTTCTTTGGGGGGAAGAAAAGCACCTCAGAGAAGACTTGGCTTACAGCTTCCAGGACTGAGTGATTTCTGAGCCTCACAGGCATCCATATACAAGATGTTCTTTGTGGGGAACAACTTGTTCATTTCTTAGTTTTACATTTCTAGTGGGTTGCTTCTTCCCCCTTTCCATTTATTGTGGGTTTTTTTTTTAATTAAAAAAATCCAATAGAAATAAGTCTCTTAAATTGTGTTAGCTAGCTAGACTGTTGCTTTAGATGGTTCATTATTAATGTCTTGCTATCAACATGCATTTTATTTTACAGAATACAAAAGCTTTACTCTAGAAACAAGGTAACAATTGTTTTAAAACAGAAAGATGCAAAGAAGAGAGTTAGCCTGGTCCCCTAGTAGAAGTAGCAGGATACAAAATATAGAAGGTCTAAATGTAACATTTTATGAATAGGGTCAAGCATCTGAGTGTGAAATGTTCCCTTGTTTGCCATCTAGTCCCCAAGCAATCAGTTTTTTAAATGGCATCTTAGAAAGGTAATGAATATCTACTAATACCAAATATAAGCTTAATTTGAAAGCTGGGGAATAGGCCATAAATAAAAACATTGAGTGACTTCCACAGCTCAGCTTGTTCATACTAATGGAAATCTAGATTATCAACAAGGGAAGTCAAGAGATCTTCTCAAACAGGGTAAAAGGCCAGATACTATGAGGTTCGATTGTTGGTTGTTGTTCTTGCTGTTATTGTTGTGTTGTGTGTTTTGTTGGCTTGTTTATTTGTTTGACTGGTCTTCATATAGAAAAACATGAAGAATTCACAATTATGGTGGTATCTAACACAAGGGTTCTACATATGATATTTATTAAGCACATAGCAGGGAGAAGAGACAAAGAAATTTTGAAAACAGCCTTTGCTTGATGTTTTCTTCTAACTATTGTAGCTTGTAATTTCAAAATATAATCTTGCATATGAAATTGCTTGGATGACAATTAATTGTACTTATTCAGTTAGATGCCTAATGTAGGAGCAGGAGCTACCTTCCTAGGAGTTCAAGAATTCTTCAGATTTCCATGGGCACAGGAAACCTGAGCAACATTGCATTGCCTCTATTGGAAGCACACAACGCTCCAGCTCTCATGACCCTTCCAGAGCCAGGTGCTCATCAAGTCTTGTTGATTCTTCCTTCCCATAACTCTCCCATTCATCCCTTCTTTCCCATGTTAAATTCTGCTTCCCTAACTCAGGTCCTCATGACCACTAAGATTACCTCAGTAGCCCTCTAAATGACTTCCTAGCTTATAGTCCAGCCCTTCCAATTTATCTTATATCCCCATGCCAGATTCATCTTCCAGAAATACTGCTATGATCACACCACTCTCCTGCATGTCAATAAGATAAAAGCCAAAATTCTTAGCCTAGCATGCAAGGCCCCAGTCTCTTCCCAGGTTCACCTTCCTCCACAGACCTTACGCCCATGCCAAACTGGATTATTTACCATGTGTGACTCAAACTCTTCTCCATTCTTGTCCCCCATATGTTTCTATGCACCTAGAGCCTTCTTTCCACGTATTCAAATCTGACAACTACTCAAATTCTATATATCTGCCCAATGCGACTAAAATCCAGTCTCCCTCATGGCAATTTTAATGGAATACAACAAAGGGAATGGAATGCCACATATCTTCCAAGGCTCAATGAGAAATGGCCACGTACCTCCTGCTTGTCTTGGAATACTTGCCCTAGGGGCAGCCAGGGACCAAGTAAGAAGTCCAAAAACCCTGAGCCTACCATGCCGGAGAGACCACATCTAGGCACTTGGGACAGCCCACCTGAGCTCTAGTGTAATTACTGGTCAAGAGAGACATGTTGGATATTCACACCCACAACCTTCAGATGACTGCCCCGGTCAACAACCTAGGAAAGAATTGCCCCACCAAGCCCTGCTTAAATTCCTGATCCCCAAGTCAGAAGCAAAATAAATGGGTGTTTTAAGCCACTATGTTCTGGGATTGTCACACAACAACAGTAACTAGAATGCTCCCATAAATTCTTTCTTGGACCTCTAACCTGGGATCACCTCTCACTCCTTTAAATTCCAAGGATTTATTCTCTATCCTCATTCATTCAGGAAGCATTGAGGCATCTACTAAGTGATAGACACTGTGCTGGATGCTGGGGAAGCAACAGGTTTTGAGAAAGATAGTATCTGTGCTCTCAAGATACTTATAGCATGGTAGAGATGGACAAGAACACAGGCAATTATAATACATGATGTCCACAGTAAATATGTGAGAACCTGTTTTGTGCCAGGCACTGTGTCATAGAGAGGTAAGTTTGGAAATACTGATTTTTATAGGCTGTGGCACATCGATACAAAATTATTCTAGAGATAATTGAGTATGTAAGTCTGGGGTTCTGAAAAGAGAAGCGGACTGGAGATTTAGATTTGAGGGTCAAGAGCATGTCAATGATAGTGAAAACCAAGAGCATGGATGAGATTCCCCAGGGACAGGGGTAGAAAAGTCAGCCCAGGCAGGAACGCAAAGGAAGAGTGTCCTTCAAAGGAAGAGAAGGATCAGAGAAAAAGCAAGGAAACCAAAGCCTATGGATCCCCCAAATCAAGGTAAATAACCATTTCAAAGAGCAGGGAAGAGTCATGTGAGCCAAATGCTGCTGGGGCCAAATAAGAAAAAACATAACATTCATATAGAGAATCGGTCTCTCTAAAGTTATAAGCTCTTTGTGGACGGGAATTATTTGTGTTGCAAACTTCAATTTCACATTGTTACAAGGCTCAGATGTGTAAAGCGAAAACTCCTTTTTGCTAACTGAAATGAACTATCAGTCCCCATTTCTGCTGATGGCAGATTTTATCTGCTGTCTTTCACGTACATGTAGTTTTTCCTATTTTAAAACACCTTTTTGCGTGTGTGTATGTACATGCTTAGATCCAGGATTCTACTCATTCCCCTTTGTCTTCCCTTGGAAATGGTTCAGGTTCCAGGGGTGCTGATATATGGTCCCAGCAGGGAAAGTGCTTCCCCTTGGGTCCGCTGCTCACAGTGGATTCTGCTCAAGTGTAGCTCATCCCTCTGACCTTGCATGTGAAGCTCTGTCTTCACTGTATCCATCGCTAACATCTGAAGCCCATCATGATCTAGATTGTTAACCCCTGCAACCTGGACATCTTTGTTCTTTCTCAAGTGTGTGAGTAGCTCCTTCTTTACCCTCCACCTAGCTGCTTACTTATCCTCCGCTATGGTGGACAGAATCCTAAGAACACTGGACATCTCCTTCAGTCATTCCTCCTCTACCACCCAGGGGCCATAGTAGATAAGGAGCTTCTTTAGAGTTCATGGTACAAATTCTCTAAATTTATACCAAAAGGAAAAAACACCATTATATATTTCTTATTATGTCACAATACAATTCAGGGCATAGAATGTCATACACAAAGCCAAATTTTCAGCATCTCTTCCAAACCTAGTCTCTCTTAAGAGTTTTAAGAGCTCTTGAAAATCAAAAATATTTTGGCTTTCAGCTACTTTCTTTGCTCTGGACTTTAATAACTTTCTTGAAAATGAGAATTACTTTATTCTACACTGCATTTGCCATTTCCTACCAATAAATGCCATTGATACCATGGGAAGAAAACAAGACTAAGATTTTCCAGGAACAAAAAATACATCAGATAATATTTCAAAAGTATTATCCTGTTAAATTGGTTATGCATAGTAAGTGATCAAGTCGTATAATTTAAAATACTGCTGATGACTTTTTGTTATGAGAAAGGCAACTTCGTTGGCCTAACATTTGCTAGCATTTGTAAATTTGGGTTTCCAAGGTCAGTCCTTAAATGATTTTTTATTACATTAATAGGAATTAAATTATAAATATTTAAACTATAAATAGTGTCAGCTGTCAGAGTCCTATCGGTGGTTATGACTTTGCTGCCCCCCAAAATGATGTCCCATAGGCATTAGGAAATGATAAAGATTAGTATCTTTTCCCCTGTAATTATGCATCTCTACATGAAAGTAAACCTATTAAAACATACAAGCACAAATATTTACTAATATTACTAGTCACTCTGTTTAAATAGGACATACAATTAAGATGCAATTTAAAGAAATGTAAGATTCTTGATACAGTTATGTCCTCCTTTCTCATAATCTTTGTGGTTAATCATTGCTCAATTTAATTCTGGGTTTATTCTGAGTTTAGACAGAATTAACTAACTCTTTACCTTCCCAAGAATCAAACCTCAAACTTCTGGACGACCTTCCCCAATTGGCACACCTTTGGCTATTTCAGATTAAGGAATATTCCTGTAACTGCCTGTTTTTCCAAGCTACTGCTAAAGCATTTTTCCTCAAGTTCTAACTCTCTTCTTTTTAAAGCATATCCTTGTTCTTTTTCTGTTCTGTTCTTTTTTAGAAATCTTAGTGGAAATTGAGAGAGAGAGAGAGAATATATAGAGAGACATGTACTACCTCTGCAATTGCACCATGCGTGCTGGGGGACAGTCTCTTCTCCAAACCAGAAGAGAGTTCTCCATCTTACCACCTCTCCAACCCCCTCTCTTAGGAGGAAGCCTGACTCTCTCCCATCTAGCAGTCAATCTTGAATCATGATTTCATATGTAAAGCTCCTTCCAAAACAGGCTAGGGTTACAAAGCAAAGCTCATCAAAAATTTCCTTTTCTAGTTAGAGCTTACGATTGTTAAAAAAGAGATAAAATGGGGGCGCCTGGGTGGCTCAGTTGGTTAAGCGACTGCCTTCAGCTCAGGTCATGATCCCAGGATCCTGGGATCGAGCCCCACATTGGGCTCCCTGCTCAGCCGGAAGCCTGCTTCTCCCTCTCCCACTCCCCCTGCTTGTGTTCCCTCTCTCGCTGTGTCTGTCAATTAAATAAATTAAAAAAAAAGAGAGATAAAATGATGTCACCTAAGTTGGGCTAACTTTCCACTGGAAGAAAAGCAAAGCAATAATTTCAAGGGTGTATATGTGCCCTTGACAGCACTTTTGTTTTTATTTTTACAAGGAAGAGAAGGTAAAGAGGTTAATAAGAAAGTAAGATCCAATCAAATCTTAGTTGGGGGCCTGAAAATACCACAAAGTTGAGAAAGTGAATGAATGGTGGGAGAAAGAAATAAGAAAACAGAAAGCTACTAAAGAAAAAAAAGAGAAGACAAGAAGGCTGCATTTGTTGGCTTCCAAGAGAAACTTAAAAAGTCAATGAGGACAGAAAGAAGGAAGCATATGGATGATTTAAAAAACAGAACTAGGGAAATATTGGTCCTCTGGTTGGAAAAAATAATTTTGTTGTAATATTTACAGTGAGTGAAATGACTTAACAGCCAGTGCCTCATATTTTGTTGGGTCTCTTGTGAGTAATTAATACATATTTGTTGCATAACCAAAGGTGGGGAAGGAGGTTCTTGGAGGAAGCCAGAGTGTGGCCATGAGGAAGGAGGGGACAATTTTCTTCGCAGAGATAATTCTGCTGGATGACAAGAAAGGGGAGCGCTGTTACTGATAGCTGACCTGTGACGCGCTGAAACATTTTAGGGATGTGTTTACAGCTTTGGTCTCCCTCACGGAGCTCCAAGTGGGTGGGTATGTGGCATACCGCCCTCTAAAGAGCCTCTCACTGACTGCAGGATGACTGTGAACAATTTTTCTCCTCATACGAACCACCCTTTCACTCTTTTCTCTTTCTAGTTTCAGAGCTAAAAGCATAACAGGAAGTCACAGAAAATTTTCTACACGTTATAAAGTAAAATCATCTTCCAGCTCTATTCAGTATTTCCTCTTTTTCCCATTAATGGAGAGTCAGAGGTGACACTTGTTTATCTGGGAAGAGCAACACTTACTTCTTCTACTTCAGACCGTCTGTGGCCAGAGAATCCAAATGATGACTCCTGTGCCCTCAGGCATAATCTCAAATTTACTAAACTCAAATTAAGAACAATGTGTTTACTTGAGAACCACATTTTTCAATGATGTTGTTTTCTACAGATAGCTTGTCAATCTTTTGATGCTTTTTCTAATTAATTACGGAGTTAAAAATTTGAGAAATGTCCAACAAGAAACCTGTGGAAAGTTCTTATCTGCTACAAATAATTATTTTCCTATTGTGCCTCCGGCAACAAAAATGTCCTGGGCTGGGTGCCTGGGTGGCTCAGTTGGTTAAGCGACTGCCTTCGGCTAGGGTCATGATCCTGGAGTCCCAGGATCGAGTCCCACGTCAGGCTCCCTGCTCAGCAGGGAGTCTGCCTCTCTCTCTGACCCTCCCCCCTCTCATGCTCTCTATCTCATTCTCTCTCTCAAGTAAAGAAATACAATCTTTAAAAAAAAAAAAAAATGTCCTGGGCTGCATGCTTTAAAATACTCCACTGGGGAACGGGGATTTGAAGGTTATTGGCAAAACAGGATTGGCCATGTACTGATAATTTTTGAAGCTGGGTGATGGGATGACAAAGTTTATTATTCTCTTCTGTTTTCTTAATTAGATAAAATGTGCATACAAATATGTTCACAGTGACAGTATTTATAACACCAGTGAAGGTAGAAATAACTGGATTATTTAATCATAGAGAATGGCTAAAAAATGATAAACGAAAGCATATTCACAAAGTAAACTATCATATGGCGACTAAAGAAAAATGTCTATAATGAATATTTAGTGACATGGAATAATGCTCACAATTTGCTAAGTGAAAAATCTGAGTGACAATGAATATGTACGGTATAATATCAATTTTTTTAAATATAAATGTTTGGGGTAAAATTCGCCAGGCTGACCCAATTCTAATATTTATCCTAACGAAATAATCAGAAACACATAAAAAATTATGCACACAGACATTCATTATAGAGTTTAGTATAATTTAAAAAAACAGGAAATAGTTTAAAATTTGGTCAATTTCCTATATGTTAACTAACTAGAATTTAAAATGAAGCTTGAGGGACACTTGGGTGGCTCAGTCAGTTGAGTGTCTGACTCCTGGTTTCAGCTCAGATCACAATCTCATGGGTCATGGGGTCGAGCTCCCAAGTCGGGCACCCCGCTCAGTGGGGAGTCTGCTTAAAGATTCTCTCCCTCTGCTCCTCTCCCCACCCGTGCACACTCTCTCTCTCTCACTCTCCCTCTCTAAAATAAATAAATCTTTAAAAAAATAAATAGAAACAAAAAATAAAATAAAAATTGATCAATTTAAAGTGATATGTCTATTTAGTGAAAAACTATAAAGTCACATTGTTTGGAGAATATTTAATGAATTGGAAAATGTTTTTAAACTGATGTCAAGTTAAATAGCACATTTCCAAACTCTATATAGTGTAGTCCATGTTCATTGAAAAACGAATCAAATTTATGTATGGCTTGGTAATAAGAAGTTTTAAAAATTTCAAGCGTAAGGCCAACAGTTGAAGCAGAAAGAAATTATCTGGGTCAGGTATTCTTAGGTTAGGATTAAGTCACCGATTAAAAATTTACAGCACTCCTACTAATTTCTAAATTCTTTTCTAAATCATGCTAGGCCAATCAAATCAGGCTTTCTGATCCATGCTTTTAAAGCAAAATCTCTCCTATGATGAATCAAGAATTCCCAGTATTATTCTCTTGGTCCCTGTCCCTAGTCCTCAGCCGCAGGCTGAAGTTTCATGATGTATGATGTTTTGATGACCTACTCTAAATGTCCAATTCTTTCTTGAGCCTCACAGCTGCTACTTCCAGGTGAGGCACCCTCCCAACCTTTGTCTCCAGGATTGTCAAAACAGACCCCGAGACATAGCCCTGGGGCTTAACACCCATGACCCATCCTCTATTCAGAAATGGGAGGCACTTATAGGTAGGCATTTCCTTTTTCTGTCTGTGTGTAAAGATAGGCAACGGACCTGGGTGGGTCAGTAAGTAAAGGGTCCTTTTATCTTAAATCCCTCCCTGTGTTCATATTTGTCCAGCATGGGAATTTTGACATTTTGTTTAGATAGCTTCCCATGCTCATTCACTTGGGACAGGAGAATCTAAAGCAAGATTATAGCCCAACTGCTTACTCTTTTACCAACATTGCTCTGCATATGTGCTCACTAAATAACCTTCCATTCTTGCTCATAGCAAGGTATGACGACAGGAAACAAATGATCTGAGTAATATGATACATCTGGAAAGCAAACCATTCCTAAAATTACCCTCCACACACACACTCACTCACACACACAATAATTTGTAATATAAAAATAGTTCCTAAAAAACCAACACACACAAAAATGAACCTTCAATAGAAAACTGACTACAAGGCATAAAGAGATAATAAATGAGAACCCAAAAGGCTAACACATATAAAAAAGTATATTTTGTCTTTCGGGTAATTAAAGAAAGATAAATTAAAACACAGTAAAATATACTGTTTGCCTATCAATTTTGTACTTTATTTTTATTTTTTTAAAGATTTTATTTATTTATTTTTGAGAGAGAGAAAGAATGACAGGGGGAGGGGCAGAGGGAGAAGCAGACTCCCTGCTGAGCAGGGAGCCCAACTTGGGGCTCTATTCCAGGACCCTGGGATCAAGACCTGAGCCAGAGGCTGGTGCCTAACCAACTGTGCCACCCAGGGGCCCTCAATTTGGTATTTTAAAATAATGATAATATTCAACTGCAGTAAGAGAGGAGTACCATGGGTAATATCATGTGCTGGGTGTGGGTGTAGAGAAGTCTTTCTAGAAAGCAATTCAGTAGTATGTATCAAGTAACTGTGCAAGGTTTGTTTTCTTTCACCCAGTAATCTAAATCCTAGGAATCTGATACCACGAAATATCAGCAATATTGACAAAGATTTAAATGCAAGCTTTCTCATCATAGTAGTATTCATAATGGCAAGGAATCAGATGCAGTCTAGTTGTCCAATAATAAGAGATTAGTTAAATTGTGGTGTGTTTATATTATGGAATATTATGTAGCCATAAAAGGAATCATATTTGCTGGCTAACCTCTACTCATCCTTTAGTTATCCGCTCTGTTCTTCAAGAAAGTCTTCCCAGTTAGGTGCTACTCTCACATTTTCTATTCCCACATTGTGACCCTTAACTTAGTCCATTACAGTTGCTTTTTAAGTGCCTGTCTGCCCATTCGGCTACAAAGGCCAAGAAGGCAAGGGCCATATTTATTTTCTTCTTCGTTATATAACCAGTGCCTGGAAAAATACCTGACATATTGTAAGCACTTGATAAATAGTTGCTAAATAAATACCAAAAAATTCAAGGAAATTCTCATGATAAAATTTTAAACGAAAAACATAGGATACAAAACTATAGAAAAAATCTGATCCTAACTTAGAAGAAGATAAAGAAGGAGGAGAAATTTTATTTCCATATACAGATACAAAGAAGAAGAAACACAACTGCTTATCTTTGGGTGGTATCTGGGTAGCAGAATATAAGTAATTCTGTATTTTAAACTTCCATATTTTCCAAATTTTCTGCAATGCACACATATGCGCTACTTTTGTAAATGAACAAAAATTTTTACAATTCTCAGTATAAAATAAAGAGTAAAAGATTTCCAGAAATAAATTTCAATATATTTCTAATTCCCCAGTTGTTTTTAGTTTTTTCCTACCTTAAATACTTTACTTTCTCTTTTTGAAAGAAAGAATAAGTCTCTACTATTAACATGATTTTAAAAAACAAGTGGAATGTGAGTAATTGGATTTTTTCTAGTCTCCTGGGAAATGTGTGTGTGTACACATGTGTGCACCACTAGAATTTTCTAGGTCTGAAACTCAACTCTGTTATCACTGATAATGACTGTTCATGCCACCTCCTCAGAATTGGGTGTGTTTGGAAGCCCAACCTACAAATCCTGTGAGCGAGCAGTCATCCACCGCACCTTCTAGCTCACTGTGTTTTCCAGTGTGTGAGAGTTGTCCCAGTTGCTCTGGTTTCCAGGTTTAAAAAGGCACCAACACAACAATTTATGGGGAGAATGAAACCTTTGAAGCTGGGATAACTAAATATTCATGCTATTATTTGAAAATGGAACAAAGACAACTTTCCCCCTAAAACATGTAGATAAAGATGATATGAAGTTTCATTTCCTACTTTTTATAGATAGTATGAACTATAATTTACTATGCCCTTACCTATGATTTTCTTATTCCACTATTTCTACACAATACCAAACACTTGTTCAGCTGCCACGAATGACAAAGGGGACTTTTCCTTTGTCATTCGTGGGGTCAAAAAGTACTTCAAGAGAAATAAAATGATGGAATGGGATAAAGAGTTGTGTCTGAAGGTGAAGAGAGAAAAGGCATGTAGGTAAAAGAACACCATCCTGACCCATTAACCATTTGAGTCTTTCCAGAAGGAAGCCACTAACTCCAACTTCCCTATAATATTCACTGTGTGAGGCAGCACTCCTGCCCCCACCCCCCAACACCCAAGGAACCACAGCCTAGTCTTCCTCCAGAATCCACCAGCCCTCCATCTGCCAGCCTTCCAAACTCTGCACGTCTGCAGGTAGCCTCAGAGATTAATCAATAGAATGGAACTGGGGCCTACATAATGTGTCAGCATGAGCCCAGCATGTTCTAGGAAGTACAGGGAAGAATGCTCAGTCCTTCCTGGGAGCTCAGCAGTCCTGGGACAGCTGGATCTGTGCAGCTGTTTGGTCTGTGGAATGAAATAAGCCCCGTGATCATATCTGGCTCCACTCCATAGGCCCCAAGTGCTTATGCCTGCTTCAGAACTGGGTGCTGTAGTTCGAACTATAACAGTCTGTATGATCAAGAGATATAACATCACGAAGTAGGAAAAGAGACTGTGTGGGTGGGAATAGTTCAGGCTCTTCACTCACAGTAGTGATCTTAACAACTTTATTGTGCTTTCTATATCACTCTCTTCAAGATTAAGTATATGGTTAGCACCTTTTTGGAGAACAGTATCAAAACTCTTAAAATGAAAACAAGAATTTATTAATTTGACCCAGGAAATGCTCTTCTAGAAAATTATTCTAAGGAAATAATCAGTGCACAAATACTTATGTACAAGGATATTCACCGAAGTGTTATTTGTAATACCAAAGTATGAGAAACAACCTATGAAGCTTGATTAAATAAATATGGGATATAGATAAGATAAAATATTATTGATCCATTAAATACTATAATGCAGTTATATTTATTATTAACTTAGAGGCTGAAATTAATTTTAAACATATACATAGAAAAGAGTCTAGAAGGTTCTACACCAAAATAATAGCAATATTATGTCTGGAAGTATTATGGATAAATACTACTCTCTTCTTTGTATTTCTATATAGATTGAATGAAGTATAAAATAAAGCAAGTAAAAAAAGAATCCACCCCTGCCTTTTAGGACACTGGATTATCATTCTAATAAAAATCATCCTAACAGCCTAATATCCCAATTTTCTGTGTAACAACCTGTTTGTGTCTGCACCGGGATGCATTATGGTCCAGTGCTTAAGTTTGAACTAAGCAGTAGATGTACAAATATGACACAGTTTACTTTCCAACTTACTGGCACTGGCAATGCAGGAAATCATTCTAAGTGTTGAATAAAATCAGTCCAAATAGCATTAGCATCTTACCTCCATGCTGTTAGAACGTGCCCATAATCTTCTAACTGCAATCTGGCAACCTCATGGATGAATAGTTCTATTCATCATAAGACTCTTATTCAGGATTAAATATACATGGCATGGCTACCACCACTACCTCCTCTCATAACCATGGCAGACATCATTAATCACACTTTGTCCTGTGAACCCAGATGTGGCCTCAAAATATTTTCCAACACAGCTGTGCTCCAGGCAGCCCCTATCAATCATTTATTTCAATTCACATTGAAACCTATTAGCCATATCTGCTTTGATTACTCCGGCTGGAGCATTATTATTCCTTTGACCGGTTCCCAGGACTATGGAGTTGAGAGGCATGACCACTTTCTTTATTTAATGATCTCTCTTCCCCTTAAAATGCTTAGAACTTATAAAGGTGTCACTCACATAAGGTTAACTCTCTAAGCAGCATGTTTTAAAAAGCCTCCATCCCCGAACCACATAAAAGAACCACCTCTTTTCAAGATCTTCAAGAATTATAGGACAAAAATTAGAAAACTTGCCTCCTCTTGGTGACTATATTTATATTCCATGTAAAATAGTAGAATATGGAAAACACTCACAACTATTAAGAGAAAGTAGAACCTGGAAAGGAGTGGGGCAGACTAAAAAGAAAACGGTTGACTTACATGAAATCACAGAATAAAGGAATAATTTTTGTATCCTATATCCATAAAAAGCATACTTCTTCCAAAAATTTTATCTGAGGAAGGCACTGTGAAATCTTAAATAGGGAACTTCCACATGTGAAACAGACAAGTCCCAGCCTTACAGAAATAATCACTTGGGAACCTAGATCAATATGGCCGATTAGTCACATATTTCTAACTCCCAGCCTCAAATCACAAGAAACAAACTAACACACACACACACACACACACAATCAGCCCTGGAAAAGTAGAAATAGTGTGTTATTAGTACTCCAGAAATTTTGAAGAAATCCTGAAAAAACAAAGATGATGTGTTCGTGTTGGTAGAGGAAACCACAGCCTAAATCATGTAGACAAAATATAACTAAGGGAATGGGAATGGTTTAAGAAGAACTCCAAAATGGAAAAAATAATAAAGAGGCAGAGGCAAAACATCAAAGAAATAATGTAAGAAAAGTTCCCAAAGCTGAATAAAGGCACATGTTTTCAGATTGAAAGAGTCCACAGAACACTAAGCAGAATTAAATAGATATATCTTGATAAAATTATAGAATGCCAAGGATCAAGAGAAAGTTTCCAGAGAGAGAGAGAGAGAGAAGATGACTTAGAACTTAGAATGAGGGGACTCCTGGCTGACTCAGTCACTTAAGTGTCTGCCTTCAGCTCAGGTCGTGATCCCAGGGTCCTGGGATCGAGTCCCGCATTGGGTTCCTTGCTCGGCAGGAAGCCTGCTTCTCCCTCTGCCTGCTGCTCCCCCTGCTTGTGCTCTCTCTTATTCTCTCTCTCTCTCTGACAAATAAATAAATAAAATCTTAAAAAAAAAAAGAACTTAGAATGAGAATCAATTGTGTATCATACTGCCATTAGAAACACTGAATGCTAAAACAAAACAAAACCAAACAAACGAAAAAAACTGAATGCTAAAAGACACTAGGAAATCTCAATTTTAAGGGGAAGGTATTTTGAATGGAGTATTTTGTTCCTAAAAAACTAAAATTCAAGTTATAGGGCAATAAGAAAATGACAATTTGTAGTGTAAGTAGCTCTTATTGCATTAAAGAATTTATAAGGGGATTAAAGTTTTAAAATGTTGAGGCAGTTGGGAAACTGTATTTTAATCTGAGAGAAGGAAGGAATTTGATTGTTTTTGAAATAATTCTCAAGAGAACATTCAATGAAACTGCTAAAGATGTACATTTTAAAAAAGAAAAGAATGGAGCAAAGATAGACTTTTCAACAAATGGTGCTAGAACTAGACATTCACATGTAAAAAAATGGATCTTGATACAGACCTTATACCTTACACGAAAATTAACTCAAAATGGATCATAGGCCTAAATGTAAAATGCAAAAATATAAAACTCCTAGAACAAGGAGAAAACCTAGATGAACTTGGTTATGGCAATGACTTTTTAGATACAACACCAAAGGCATGATCCATGAAAGAAACAAATGATAAGGTGGACTTCATTAAAATGTAAAACTTCTGCTCTGTAAAAGACAATGTCAGGAGGATGAGAAAACAACCACAGACTGGGAGAAAATATTTATAAGAGACACATCTGATAAAGGACTCTTACCCAAAAACTCAACAACAAAAAAACCCAACCAGATTAAAAAATGAGCCAAAGACCTGAACAGACACCTCACCAAAGAAGATATACAGATGGAAAATAAGCATATTAAAAGATGCTCCACATTAGAAAGGGGAACCCTCCTACACTGTTGGTGGGAATAAAAGCTGGTGCAGCCACTCTGGAAAACAGTATGGAGGTTCCTCAAAAAGTTGAAAATAGAGCTACCTTACGACCCAGCAATTGCACTACTGGGTATTTACCCCAAAACTACAAATGTAGGGATCCAAAGGGGTACATGCACCCCGATGTTTATAGCAGCAATGTCCACAATAGCCAAACTATGGAAAGGGCCAAGATGTCCATCGACAGATGAATGGATAAAGAAGATGTGGTATATATACACACACACACACACACACACACACACAAAATGGAATTTTTTTTTTAATTCTTATGTTAATCCCCATACATTACATCATTAGTTTTAGATGAAGTGTTCCATGATTCATTGTTTGTGCATAACACCCAGTGCTCCATGCAGAATGTGCCCTCCTCAATACCCACCACCAGGCTAACCCATCCTCCCACCCCCCTCCCCTCTAGAACCCTGTTTGTTTTTCAGAGTCCATCGTCTCTCATGGTTCGTCTACCCCTCCAATTTCCCCCGCTTCATTCTTCCCCTCCCGCTACCTTCTTCTTCTTCTTTTTTTTTTTTTCTTAACATATATTGCATTATTTGTTTCAGAGGTACAGATCTGAGATTCAACAGTCTTGCACAATTCACAGCGCTTACCAGAGCACATACCCTCCCCAGTGTCTATCACCCAGTCACCCCATCCTTCCCACCCCACCCCCCACTCCAGCAACCCTCAGTTTGTTTCCTGAGATTAAGAATTCCTCATATCAGTGAGATCATATGATACATGTCTTTCTCTGTTTGACTTATTTCACTCAACATAATACTCTCCAGTTCCATCCACGTCGTTGCAAATGGCAAGATCTCATTCCTTTTGATGGCTGCATAATATTCCATTGTATATATATACCACATCTTCTTTATCCATTCATCTGTTGATGGACATCTTGGCTCTTTCCACAGTTTGGCTATTGTGGACATTGCTGCTATAAACATTGGGGTGCACGTACCCCTTCAGATCCCTACTTTTGTATCTTTGGGGTAAATACCCAGTAGTGCAATTGCTGGGTTGTAGGGTAGCTCTATTTTCAACTTTTTGAGGAACCTCCATACAGTTTTCCAGAGTGGCTGCACCAGCTTGCATTCCCACCAACAGTGTAGGAGGGTTCCCCTTTCTCCGCATCCCCGCCAACATCTGTCGTTTCCTGACTTGTTAATTTTAGCCATTCTGACTGGTGTGAGGTGGTATCTCATTGTGGTTTTGATTTGGATTTCCCTGATGCCGAGCGATATTGAGCACTTTTTCATGTGTCTGTTGGCCATTTGGATGTCTTCTTTGGAAAAATGTCTGTTGATGTCTTCTGCCCATTTCTTGATTGGATTCTTTGTTCTTTGGGTGTTGAGTTTGATGAGTTCTTTATAGATTTTGGATACTAGCCCTTTATCTGATATGTCATTTGCAAATATCTTCTCCCATTCTGTCGGTTGTCTTTTGGTTTTGTTGACTGTTTCCTTTGCTTTGCAAAAGCTTTTTATCTTGATGAAGTCCCAATAGTTCATTTTTGCCCTTGCCTCCCTTGCCTTTGGCGATGTTTCTAGGAAGAAGTTGCTTCGGCTGAGGTCAAAGAGGTTGCTGCCTGTGTTCTCCTTTAGGATTTTGATGGACTCCTGTCTCACATTGAGGTCTTTCAACCATTTGGAGTCTATTTTTGTGTGTGGTGTAAGGAAATGGTAGAGTTTCATTCTTCTGCATGTGGCTATCCAATTTTCCCAACACCATTTGTTGAAGAGACTGTCTTTGTTCCATTGGACATTCTTTCCTGCTTTGTCAAAGATTAGTTGACCATAGAGTTGAGGGTCCATTTCTGGGCTCTCTATTCTGTTCCATTGATCTATGTGTCTGTTTTTGTGCCAGTACCATGCTGTCTTGATGATGACAGCTTTGTAATAGAGCTGGAAGTCCGGAATTGTGATGCCGCCGGCTTTGCTTTTCTTTTTCAACATTCCTCTGGCTATGCGGGGTCTTTTCTGGTTCCATACAAATTTTAGGATTATTTGTTCCATTTCTTTGAAAAAAGTGGATGGTATTTTGATAGGGATTGCATTGAATGTGTAGATTGCTCTAGGTAGCATTGATATCTTCACAATATTTGTTCTTCCAATCCATGAGCATGGAACGTTTTTCCATTTCTTTGTGTCTTCCTCAATTTCTTTCATGAGTATTTTATAGTTTTCTGAGTACAGATCCTTTGTCTCTTTGGTTAGATTTATTCCTAGGTATCTTATGGTTTTGGGTGCAATGATTAAATGGGATCGACTCCTTAATTTCTCTTTCTTCTGTCTTGTTGTTGGTGTATAGGAATGCCACTGATTTCTGTGCATTGATTTTATATCCTGCCACTTGACTGAATTCCTGTATGAGTTCTAGCAGTTTTGGGGTGGAGTCTTTGGGGTTTTCCACATGAAGTATCATATCATCTGCAAAGAGTGAGAGTTTGACTTCTTCCTTGCCAATTTGGATGCCTTTGATTTCTTTTTGTTGTCTGATTGCTGTGGCTAGGACTTCCAATACTATGTTGAATAGCAGTGGTGATAGTGGACATCCCTGCCGCGTTCCTGACCTTAGGGGGAAAGCTCTCAGTTTTTCCCCATTGAGAATGATATTCGCTGTAGGTTTTTCATAGATGGCTTTTACGATATTGAGGTATGTATCCTCTATCCCTATACTCTGAAGAGTTTTGATCAAGAAAGGATGCTGTACTTTGTCAAATGCTTTTTCTGCATCTATTGAGAGGATCATATGATTCTTGTTCTTTCTTTTGTTAATGTATTGTATCACATTGATTGATTTGCAGATGTTGAACCAACCTTGCAGCCCAGGGATAAATCCCACTTGGTCATGGTGAATAATCCTTTTAATGTACTGTTGGATCCTACTGGCTAGTATTTTGGTGAGAATTTTTGCATCCATGTTCATCAGGGATATTGGTCTGTAATTCTCCTTTTTGATGGGGTCTTTGTCTGGTTTTGGGATCAAGGTAATGCTGGCCTCATAAACTGAGTTTGGAAGTTTTCGTTCCATTTCTATTTTTTGGAACAGTTTCAGAAGAATAGGTATTAATTCTTCTTGAAATGTTTGGTAGAATTCCCCTGGGAAGCCATCTGGCCCTGGGCTTTTATTTTTTGGGAGATTTTTGATGACTGCTTCAATTTCCTTAGTGGTTATAGGTCTGTTCAGGTTTTCTATTTCATTCTGGTTCAGTTTTGGTAGCTGGTACATCTCTAGGAATGCATCCATTTCTTCCAGGTTATTTAATTTGCTGGCATAGAGTTGCTCGTAATATGTTCTTATAATTGTTTGTATTTCTTTGGTGTTGGTTGTGATCTCTCCTCTTTCATTCATGATTTTGTTGATTTGGGTCATTTCTCTTCTCTTTTTGATAAGTCTGGCCAGGGGTTTATCAATCTTGTTAATTCTTTCAAAGAACCAGCTCCTAGTTTCGTTGATCTGTTCTACTGTTCTTTTAGTTTCTATTTCATTGATTTCTGCTCTGATCTTGATTATTTCTCTTCTCCTGCTGGGTTTAGGCTTTATTTGCTGTTCTTTCTCCAGCTCCTTTAGGTGTAGGGTTAGGTTGTGTACTTGAGACCTTTCTTGCTTCTTGAGAAAGGCTTGTATTGCTATATACTTTCCTCTTAGGACTGCCTTTGCTGCATCCCAAAGATTTTGAATAGTTGTGTTTTCATTTTCATTGGTTTCCATGTATTTTTTTAATTCTTCTTTAATTTCCTGGTTGACCCATTCGTTCTTCAGTAGGATGCTCTTTAGCCTCCATGTATTTGAGTTCTTTCTGACTTTTGTCTTGTGACTGAGCTCTAGTTTCAAAGCATTGTGGTCTGAAAATAGGCAGGGAATGATTCCAATCTTTTGGTACCGGTTGAGACCTGATTTATGACCTAGGATGTGATCTATTATGGAGAATGTTCCATGGGCACTAGAGAAGAATGTGTATTCCTTTGCTTTGGGGTGGAATGTTCTGAATATGTCTGTAAAGTCCATTTGGTCCAGTGTGTCATTTAAAGTCTTTATTTCCTTGTTGATCTTTTGCTTAGACGATCTGTCCATTTCAGTGAGGGGGGTGTTAAAGTCCCCCACTATTATTGTATTGTTGTCGATGTGTTTCTTTGCTTTTGTTATTAATTGCCTTATATAATTGGCTGCTCCCATGTTAGGGGCATAGATATTTACAATTGTTAGATCTTCTTGTTGGATAGATCCTTTAAGTAGGATATAGTGTCCTTCCTCATCTCTTATTACAGTTTTTGGTTTAAAATCTAATTTGTCTGATATAAGGATTGCCACCCCAGCTTTCTTTTGGTGTCCATTAGCATGGTAAATGGTTTTCCACCCCCTCACTTTCAATCTGGGGCTGTCTTTGGGTCGAAAATGAGTCTCTTGCAGACAGCATATCGATGGGTCTTGTTTTTTAATCCAGTCTGATAGCCTGTGTCTTTTGATTGGGGCATTGAGCCCATTTACATTCAGGGTAACTATTGAAAGATAGGAATTTAGTGCCATTGTATTGCCTGTAAGGTGACTATTACTGTATATCATCTGTGTTCCTTTCTGGTCTATGTTGCTTTTAGGCTCTCTCTTTGCTTAGAGGGCCCCTTTCAAGATTTCCTGTAGGGCTGGTTTCGTGTTTGCAAATTCCTTTAGTTTTTGTTTGTCCTGGAAGCTTTTTATCTCTCCTTCAATTTTCAATGACAGCCTAGCTGGATATAGTATTCTTGGCTGCATATTTTTCTCATTTAGTGCTCTGAATATATCCTGCCAGTCCTTTCTGGCCTGCCAGGTCTCTGTGGATAGGTCTGTTGCCAATCTAATGTTTCTACCCTTGTAGGTTACAGATCTCTTCTCCCGAGCTGCTTTCAGGATTTTCTCTTTGTCTATGAGACTCGTAAGTTTTACTATTAGATGTCGGGGTGTTGACCTATTTTTATTGATTTTGAGAGCGGTTCTCTGTGCTTCCTGGATTTTCATGCCTGTTTCCTTCCCCAAATTAGGGAAGTTCTCTGCTATAATTTGCTCCATTATACCTTCTGCCCCTCTCTCTCTTTCTTCTTCTTCTGGGATCCCAATTATTCTAATGTTGTTTCATCTTATGGTATCGCTTATCTCTCGAATTCTGCCCTCGTGATCCAGTAGTTGTTTATCTCTCTTTTTCTCAGCTTCTTTATTTTCCATCATTTCATCTTCTATATTACTGATTCTCTCTTCTGCCTCATTTATTCTAGCAGTTAGTGCCCCCATTTTTGATTGCACCTCATTAATAGCCTTTTTGATTTCTACTTGGTTGGATTTTAGTTCTTTTACTTCTCCAGAAAGGGTTTCTCTAATAACTTCCATATTTTTTTCAAGCCCAGCTAGTATCTTTAAAGTGATGATTCTGAACTCTAGATCTGACATCGTACTAATGTCCGTATTGAGTAGGTCCCTGGCAGTCAGTACTACCTCTTGTTCTTTTTGTTGAGGTGATTTTTTCCGTCTTGTCATTTTGTGCAGAGGAGAATAGATTAATGAGAGAACAAAATGCTAGCAGAGTAACAACGTCCCCAGAAAATATACTCTAAACAAATCAGAAAAGACCTGAAGCAGTGGGAAAAGAAAGGGAAAGAGAGAAAAAAGAAAAAGAAAAAAAAGAAAAAGATAAAGATAAAAACAAAAACAAACAAAACAAAACAACAACAACAAAAAAACCAGAATGTGATCAAATATGATCAGGCTGGTATATAGATCAGTGCCACACACTAGATTTGGGGCGTATTTTGGTCTTTTAGAAGAAAGTGTCTCCCAAAATTTTAAAGAAAGAAAAACTTATATATGTACAAAAATAAGGGTTGATATGATGAAGGGATGGAATATGACTGTAAAGATGGAAATTATAAAAAATTTTATAAAAGGAATTGATAAGAAAGTGTTTGAAAAAAGAAAGAAGAGGATTTAAAAAAAGAAAAAAGAAAAAAAAAGGGAGAGGATGTGATCAGGCTGGGGAATAGAAAACACCATATACTAGAGATTTAGGGTATATTTTGATCTGTTAGAAGAAACTATCTCAAAATTTTAAAGAGAGAAGAACTTATATATATAAGCCAAAAATACGGGTAACTACTATGAAGGGATAGAATATGACTCTAAAAATGAAAAATAAAAATTTTTTTTTTTTTAAAAAAAGGGATTGATAAGATGTTGGTTGAAAAAGGGAAAAAGAAAAATTCAAAAAGAAAAAAAGACAGTTAAAAAAAAATTAACTTTGAAAGACTACAGAATCATGGTAAAAAAGCCATGAATTCTATGTACTGTAGTCCCCTAGAGCTGGAGTTCTGCCGTTCTCATTGATGGGTAAACTTGGTCTTGGCTGGCTGTTCTCGCTGATCTTCTGGGGAGGGGCCTGTTGCCGTGGTTTCCAAATGTCTTTGCCGGAGGCAGAATTGCCCCGCCCTTGCCCCCTCCCAGCTAAGTAATCTGCTCAGGTTTGCTCTCCGGGGCTTTTGTTCCCTGCGAGCTTTCCGTACAGCTTTGGAGGCGGAGAGTGAAAATGGCGGCCTCCCAGTCTCCGCCGCGGAGGAGCCGAGAACTCGGGGCCCCGCTTCTCAGTGAGCCCCCAGAGAAAAGCCGTCAGTCACTCCCGTCTCCCCGGTCTCCAGCCGCACTCCGTGCTCACCCGGCCTGTGACCGCGCGTTTCTATCTCTGGCACCCGACCCCGGGTGGAGTCTCCAAACCCAGCAGATCCCTGCGGCGCACTCCCGCGTGGCTCCTCCCGGGGGAGGAAGGTGAGTCTCCCCGGATCTGCCGCTTGTTGGGTCCCTGCTGGAGGAGCAGTGGCCCGACTGTGCCGCGGATCACGGTTTATGGCAACCCCGAGCTGAGAGCCCGCGCCTGGGCTCCGCCTCTGCAGCCGGCTTCCCTGCTCCGATACCTGGGAGCTCTGCCACACTCAGGCACCCCCGGTCTTTCTGTGACCCCGAGGGTCCTGAGACCACACTGTCCCGGAGGGTTCCAGCCCCCGCTTAGCCACCGGAGTGACGTCCCTCCGCGGAGCAGACTTTTAAAAGTTCCGATTTTGTGCTCCGCGGCTCTATCACTTGCCAGAAGCCGCCGACGGAGGCCCCTCCCCCGCCGTCTATCCTCCCGAATATCGCCTCGGATTCACTTCTCCGCACGTCCTACCTTCCAGAAAGTGGTCGCTTTTCTGATGAGAGAGTTGTTGCTCTTCTTTTCTTCGATCTCCTGTTGAGTTTGTAGGTGTTCAGAATGGTTTGACCCCTATCCAGCTGAATTCCTGAGAGGAGACGAAATCCAGGTCTCCTACTCCTCTGCCATCTTGCTCCGCCCCCCAGCCCACACAATGGAATATTATGCAGCCATCAAAAGGAATGAAATCTTGCCATTTGCAATGACGTGGATGGAACTGGAGGGTATTATGCTGAGCGAAATAAGTCAATCAGAGAAAGACATGTATCATATGATCTCACTGATATGAGGAATTCTTAATCTCAGGAAATAAACTGAGGGTTGCTGGAGTGGTGGGGGGTGGGAGGGATGGGGTGGCTGGGTGATAGACATTGGGGAGGGTATGTGCTATGGTGAGCGCTGTGAATTGTGTAAGACTGTTGAATCACAGACCTGTACCTCTGAAACAAATAATACGTTATATGTCAAAAAAAGAAGAAGAAGAAAATAGCAGGAAGGGAAAAATGAAGGGGGGAAATTGGAGGGGGAGACGAATCATGAGAGACTATGGACTCTGAGAAACAAACTGAGGGTTCTAGAGGGTGGGGGGTGGGGGGATGGGTTAGCCTAGTAATGGGTATTAAAGAGAGCATGTTCTGCAGGGACCACTGGGTGTTATACGCAAACAATGAATCATGGAACACTACATCAAAAACTAATGATGTAATGTATGGTGATTAACATAATATAATAATAAAAAAAAAGATGCTCCACATCATATGCCATCAGGGAAATACAAATAAAAACAAGGTACCATTAAATACCTATTAGATGGCCAAAATCCAGAGTAGTAACAACATCAAATGCTGGTGAGATTGTGGAGCAACAGGAACTCTCATTCACTGCTGGTGAAAATGCAAAATGGTGAACACTTTGGAAGACTGTTTGATGGTTTCTTACAAAACTAAACATATTCTTACTTATGATCCAGCAATTGCACCCCCTTGATATTTACCCAAAAGAGTTGAAAACTTACATCCACACAAAGACCTATGTGTGAATGTTTGCTGTAGTTTTATTCATAACTGCCAAATCTTGGAAACTACCAAGATGTCCTTCAGTACTCAGGTAAAGGTATAAGCAGACTTTGGTAATCCAGGCAACGGAATATTATTCAGTGCTAAAAAGAAGGGAGCTATCAAGCCATGAAAAGATATGGAGGAAACTTAAATGCATGTTATTAAGTAAAAGAAGCCAATCTGAAAAGGTTACATACTACATGACTCAAACAATATGACATTCTGAAAAAAGCAAAACTTTTGAGATAGTAAAAATATCAGAGGGGATGAAGAGGCAGAGCACAGAGGATTTTTAGGGCAATGAAAATACTATGCATGATACAAGGATGGATACAGGTCATTACACATTTGTCTGAACTCACAGAATATACAACACCAAGAGCAAAACCTAATGCAAACTGTGTACTTGGGTGATTATGATGTGTCAGGGTAGGCCCACCAATTGTAACAGATGTACCACTCTGGTAGACATGTTGACAATGGGGGAGGCTATGCATGTGTGGGGGCAGGGGTATATGGGAAATCTCTGCTCTATCCATCTATCTGTCTATCTATCTAGATATCTATCTAGTAGGGTCCATGTCCAGCATGGAGCTCAATGCAGGGCTTGAACTCATGACCCTGAGATCAAGACCTGAGCTGAGATCAAGAGCCAGACACTCAACTGACTGAGCCACCCAGGCATCCCTGTAATTTTGCTGTGAAGATAAAATTGCTCTAAGTGAAGTCTTTATATAATCTATATATAACATATATATACAATTTTATAATATAATATATAATGCTATATATAACATTATTATACACATTATACATAATGTATATAGACTACATTATATATATTTATTACAAAAGAAAGAAAAAGAATGAGAGAGAAAAAAGGGAGAAAGTGAGTTGAGGATAATTGTATATTCAGTAGCTTACTTAAAAGGCAGCAAAAAATGATTACCCTCTGATATCTTTTTAGTGACTTACGTGAAAAGAGCCAGTTTTGAAGTCCACTTTCCTATATATGGAATTTTGGGTTTTATACTCTCAGCTAATATGGCAAGTGCTCTATCTTGTCCCCATTTACATGGCGAGGGCAAAGGGCAAACAAACAGATCTACTTCCCCACAGATTCCTCATTGTCACCAGAAGAATAGCTGGTTTCCTATGAGGCTGTATGAGGTCCCATTTCACTTATGGAATAAGGGGACAGGAAAAGGATTATTTGTCCTACACAGCAGTAGAGCATCAGTTTCCTTGGATAACCACATAGAATGGTTGCTTCTGTGCTGTGTCACTCGTATCCTTGAGTACATAGAGTGTTTAAACTCCATCTTTCACTTCTAGTAGTTTCCTGCCTCCAAAATATCTAAACAGGAGGACAGTCCAAAGGAATCAAGAGATAATCGTCTTGTGGGGCTCCTGGGTGGCTCAGTCGTTAAGCGTCTGCCTTCAGCTCAGGTCATGATCCCAGGGTCCTGGGATCGAGCCCCGCATCAGGCTCCCTGCTCCGCGGGGAAGCCTGCTTCTCCCTCTCCCACTCCCCCTGCTTGTGTTCCCTCTCTCGCTGTCTCTCTCTCTGTCAAATAAATAAATAAAATCTTAAAAAAAAAAGAGAGATAATCGTCTTGTAAAAATGATAACAGCTAGCTCTGTGACCAGAGTGTGTCACATAATTCTGATTTAACCCTCCCAAACAGCCCTGTGGGGGCGGGGGTGGACAGATACTATTATTTATTATTTTACAGAAGAATAATCTGAAGCTCAGAGCATTTAATGAGACATCTAAGAATATTCAGCAAATCAGTCAATCTGTCTGGCTCAGTGAGTGCCTCCTGTGTATCAGCACATAATGTTTTGAACAGGGTCCAAAAGGCAGATTAGGTCCTTCAGTCGGGAATATGGGAGCTAGCAAAGGGAGACAGGTGGTAAACACGTGTCTTAAGCATGTGTCAGTCTGTTGGTGCTGCTACAACAAAATCCATAGACTGGGTGGCTCATAAACTAAAATTTACTTCTCACAGTTCTGGAGACTGGAAGTAAAAAAGTCAGGGTGCCAGTGTGTTCAGGAGAGGGCCCTCTTTCAGACCATAGACTTCTCTGTGTGCCCTCACATGGTGGAAGGGGCAAGGGATCTCTCTGGAGCCTCTTTAGTAAAGGCACTAATCCCACCCATTGGGTCTCCACCCTCATGATTCAAGCACCTCCCAAAGTCCCCAACCCCTAGCACCATCATCTTTGTGGGTTAGAATTTCAACATATGAATTTGGAGGTGGGGCACAAACATTCATATCACAGCAGCAAGTATACATAAGATAACGTCAGGTACTGGTAATTGCCATGGAGACAAGCAAGAAGCTACATCGCCCAGGAGAACTTGGGCTGTGGTGGGTGCGGGCAGCTGCTTTACCTCTGATGGGGTTGAGGAAGTTCTGTGAATTGAGTCCTGAGTGTTGAGAAGGAAGCAGGCATGTGACCTGGAGGAATAGCAACCCTAGCCAAGGAACAAACACCCAAAGACCACAGTGAACTTGCCATGTTAGAGAGGAAAATAAAGGACCAATGTACATGGGGTATGGTGAGCAAAATGGAGGCTAGGAGGAAATGAGATCTGAGAGATAGGTAGTGGTCAATCACTTAGGACTCTGTCGACCACGGTAAGGAGTTTGGGTTTTATTCTAAGTGTAATGGGAAGTTTTTGCTTTTTTCTTAAACACCTTTATTAAGGTATATATTACATATCACAAAATTCACCAATTTCAAATGTGCAGTTCAATGATTTCTAATAACTTCAACTGAAGAACACAACCATCACCAGAAAGCAATTTTAGAACGTTCTCATCTTCCCAATATGATCCTTCATGCTCACTTACAGTTATTCCCTAGTCCCACCTTTAGCCCCAGGCAACTCCCAGTCTATTTAAATTTGCCTTTTCTGGACATTTCATATAAATGGAACCATAGAATATCTAGTCTCTTGTGTCTGGCTTCTTTCATTTGGCATAATGTTTTTGAGGCTCCATGTCAGTAGTTTGCTCCTTTTTATTGCTAAATAATGTTCCAGTGTGTGGAAGTATCACCATTTGTTTACTGTATTTACCTATTGATGAATAGGTAGGTTGTTCTAGTTTTTAGCTACTATGAATGATGGTGCTATGAACAGTTGCCTGCAAGTCTTTGCATGGACATCTGTTTTCATTCCTTCGGGTAGATACCTAAAAGTGGAATTGCTGGGTGATGTGGCAGTTTCACGTTTAGCATTTTGAGAAACTGCCAAACTGTTTTTCCAGAGGGGCTGCACCATTTTGTATTCCCGAGAGCAGTGCATGAGCGTTCCCATTTCTCCACAAACTCAACAACAATTTGTCTTTGTGTGTCTCATTTATGATAGACACTCTACTGGATGTGAAATGGTCTTTCATTGTAGGCTTCTCCTGCATTTCCTTAATGACTAACAATGTTGAGCATCTCTTCATGCCCTTATTGCCAATGAAGAAGTTGTAAGCAAGGGAAAGATATGATATGACATATGTGTTAACGCTCAATGTGTTTGCTAAATGGTAACTAGGCCATAGGCATAAAACTAGTTAGGAGATGGTTGCAGTAATCCAGAGAGAGAGGATGGTGTCTTAGATTCAGGTTATAATAGCAGAAGGAGAGAGGAGTATGGATACATATACATTGTCCTCTACTGGAGGTAGAGCCAA
>NC_058409.1:47723903-47826867 GCF_002201575.2 Neomonachus schauinslandi | reverse complement strand
CAACTGTGTAGGTAGTAGTGCCATTTATTATCAAGAGGGAGGATTATGGGGAAGCAAATAGGGTGATTATGCTGGGGGTTGATGATCAATCCTTATTTTAATTACATTACATTTTTGGTGTTTACTAAATATCCACGAGAAAATGTTGAGTGTATAGTTGTATATGAGGGTCTGGAGCTCAGAATAGAGGCGTACGGTGGAGACATAAATTTGAGAGTCATCGGCATATAGCTAGCATTTAAAGCCTTAGGACCTAAGGAGAGACTGTGGAGAAAAAGGGAACAGAGAATGAAACCCAGAGGCATTCCAAAAGAGTCACTTGTAGAGATCAGAGGGTAAGGCTGACACATTGGAAGTTAGGACTGGGGTGAAAGCAGGCCGAGGAAAGCATCTAGAAATATGTTCAGTCGACTACTGACTCTATACCCATGCTGTCCACTACAGTGGCCTATTACTCTTCAATTTATGTGAGAATTTCATAGGTACTTATTCCAAATATTTCTTAAGGCATAGGTCATGTCCACAACATACAGAAAACTGCTAATGTGGTGCATATTTTGGATATGTGTTTATGTTGTGCAGATAAACCTATATTTTAGCAAAGACAATGCCACATGGATCATTTGATCCTCACTGAACTGGGAAACTGTTAAAATGGAGGTATCATATCCTTGATATTTGTGAGGCTTAAGATGTCCTTGGTGACTACGAAGGAATTTCAATCAAATAAATCCCTTCTTCCATCTGGGATATACAACTGGATTAAATGAAGAGAAAGCTAATTATTTAATAAGGTCACAATATGAGTTAAAATTACTTGATTTTTTCCTTTTCTTAATCTGTGAAATTCTTAACATACCACAAAAATCAGTTACATCACAACCTCTTCCCATTAATAATATATCAAGTTTCCTTTTAGAAATAGAAATTTCCCGGGGCGCCTGGGTGGCTCAGTGGGTTAAGCGTCTGCCTTCGGCTCAGGTCATGATCCCAGGGTCCTGGGATCGAGCCCCGCATCGGGCTCCCTGCTCGGCGGGGAGTCTGCTTCTCCCTCTGACCCTCCCCCCTCTCATGTGCTCTCTCTCTCTCTCATTCTCTCTCTCTGTCAAATAATAAAAATAAAAATAATTTTTAAAAATAGAAATTTCCCTTTGGTTAGAAATCAGAGATAAACTATGCAGATGTAATTTGGCAAACTTTCCCCACTTTTTCATCTGCCTCCAATGAATAAGGTCATTTGAACAGGGAAATTCCCTCAAGGGGTAGAGCTACACAGTTTTTCATGTTTTACAAGATGGATAACTAGTCAGATTTTACACAGACGTCTATGGGAATTTTCTCTCAACAGAGAGCTTTCCCTAATAATGTTTATGATTAAAATATCTCATCAAGAGGCATAGTAATAGTCCCTTCATCTAGTTCATTAAAGGATTAGTTGGCTATTCCACAGTAGTAAATTTTCTTCATGGCAAAGCTTTGTGTAGGCTGTTTCTTGTAGCATTATTTTCCTCTCTAGAAAAAGTTTCCACATTTCTTGCCTGGCTGCATTGGCAGAGTATTTAGCATACTCTGGGTAGCTCAAAGAAACCACATGTTGTAAAAGGCTATTGAAATTCTTGGGGTGCCTGGGTGGCTCAGTCAGTTAAGCAGCCAACTCTCAGTTTGGTCATGGTCTCGGGGTTGTGAGATCAATCCCCATGTTGGACTCTGCACTCAGCTCGGAGTCTGCTTCAGATTCTCTCTCCCTCTCCCTCCAGCTCACACGTAAGCTCACTTGCACACACTCTCTCTCTCTCTCTCTCTCAAATAAATAAATACAAATCTAAAAAAAAAAAAAAGACTACTGAAATTGGTGAGAGACGAGGGAGTCTGGTCCTGCTATGACATTAACTTCTCATGGGATTCAGCGACAAATATCCAACCTCTGTGGGCTTTGGCTTCCTTACCAGCACAATGAAGGCATCATCCTAGATCAGTAGCTTTCAAATAAACTTCAGCATGTAGAGAGGGCTTGTTAAAACACAAGCTGCCAAGTCCTTCCCCCAGGATTTTGGATCCAAAAGGTCTGAGTTGGGCCCTGAGAATTTGTATTTCTGATCAATTCCGAGGTGTGCTGATATTGTTAGTTTAGGGACCACTCTGAGAACGACTCATCATCTCTGCCATGTTCTTTGTAGCTCAGCTTCCTAGGATTTTGTATGTGTTAAGTGGGTATTTGCTGGTTGGCTTACTTAATGCTAAAACTCTAAAGATCACAGAAAGTCTGATAACTCTAAAATAGGCTTTCATAAAGCAAAACTGTCATCAGAAATTCAGGCATCTCTAATTTTGAAAAAATGGAAACTAGATTATTTTATTAGCATTCTGAGATTGTGTATAAAAATAAACTTCGCAGTTTGGAAAGAAGATAAGTCAGTATTAATTTCCTTTCTCAATGTACCAATTACTGCTTATCCATCTAACCATTACATTTTAGCTGAAATATAAAATTGGGAAAACATGTAGACAAACTGCTTAATCACTCCCTGCACGAAATTCTCTGATGTGAGAGGTTTTTTCCTTTGGTCACTTCAGCATTATGCAATCACGTTTTATTTCTCATTTCTATTGCAATAAAGCTGAGAATCAAAAAGATTATTTAAAATAGTGTGCCATAAAACTATCCTTATTAATTCAAATATTTGCAATGGGAATTAGCCAGGTAATGTGTTTTAGTGTTTAAGCAATAAACCAGAGAATATGCTTTTCCTACATTTGATCCAGAATCTAGTTTTTGGTATAATGTAGATGCTTTGAAATGTCCTAAATAATGATTGAAAACTTCAGGAAAGTTAATGCTAATTATTAATCTGCTAGGGATTGCTAGTTATAGCTGGAGAAATAATTTGCTCTCATTTAATTTCTGTTTCTCTATTTGTGAAATAGGAAGAGCAGTTTTCTTTGTACACACGTGTTTATTGAGGGTATATATAATTTTAAGCAATATATTTCCCCAAGTTTTTTTTTTAAAGATTTTATTTATTTATTTGACAGAGACACACAGCGAGAAAGGGAACACAAGCAGGGGGAGAGGGAGAAGCAGGCTTCCCGCTGAGCAGGGAGCCCGACGCAGGGCTCGATCCCAGGACCCTGAGATCATGACCTGAGCCGAAGGCAGACGCTTAAAGACTGAGCCACCCAGGCGCCCCTCCCCAAGTTTTTTACTGAAAAATGCTGCACTGCCTATTAGAGCAGGTTGTCTTTCACCAAGAGTCTTTCTTCTGAAGATGCGGGTGCCTGTGAAGGTAATGGAAGGAAGGTATCACCAGTCTCTCCAGGCAGCTGGAGATGAGTATTGCAGCCAACTCATCTCACTGCCAATTCTCAAGCAATAATGATCACCAGCATCAGAAATAGTCAAAAAGTGCCTCTTTGAATGGATTTAAAACACAGTTTTCAATGCTGGCCAGGGCCCAGTGCTAATAGGAATGAAGGCTGATACACCATTTCTGGAAAGCAGTTTGGCAGGAATCATCACAATTTGTAGCAATTCACTTCCTTTAACTCAGTAATCCCCTTTCTAGGAATCCATTCCCAGGAAATATCAGAGATACTGACAAAGATGTGGATGCACACAGAGTTACTAGAGTGCTATTAGTAACACAGAATCAAAGAAAACATCCTAAGTCACCAGTAATAGAGGGATAGTTAAATAAATTATAGGTTGTCAGAATTTCTTCCAGATTAGTTTGGGAGAATATTCAACAACATAGGAAAATGCTCTTTTTTTATAATGTTAAGTGGGAGGAAAAGGCCAGGTGAAAACCCATAAAGCCATGCGATTTTAGGATGGAATGTGTTGTGTGAGCTTGGTTAAGCTGGGAACTGTGGGTCCCAGAGCTATGATTTCTGTTCTCTATATGGGTTGGAGCTGACCAAAACAAGAACTCATGGGAGATGGAGAAGGCAAAATGACAAAGCTGCCACTGCTTTCTGAAGGCGTCTGCGGTCAGATGTAGCAAAGGACAGATCAAGAGTTGTTGAGTGGGTTCCAGCTCTTCTCCACTCAGCATCAGCACTGCTTGCTCCTGGTCTTACTGTCCACCCGACAGTGGTCTCAGACCCAGCCCTAGAGGCTTGCCTGCAGATCCACAGAGGACAAAGCCACACAGAGACGACAGCTTTCAAGAGACTTCCCTGCGATCTCACTGGGTGGCATTTCTTTCCTCTTGTTCCTGTAATGAATTGCCACAAACTTAGGGGCTTTTAAACAACACAGATTTATTCCCTTGTAGGTACAGAGGCCAGACGTCCAAAATCGGACTAAGCTAAAGCCAGTAAGTTTGTAGGACTGGTTCCTTCTGGGGGCTCTAGGGGAGAAACTGTTTCCTTGCCTTTTCTAGCTTCTGCAGGTCTCCAGCATCCCTTGGCTCATGACCCCTTCCTCACTTTGCTCCAACTGTCATCACATTTGCTACTATTATGGTCAAATGTCCTTCCATTTCCCTCTTACAAGGACACTTATTTGCACACAGGGCCCACTCGGATAATCCAAAATAATGTCCTTGGCTTCTGGGTTGACTGATTAATGACTCCTGTCTTCCTCCCACATCCCCATCGTGAACCTTCACTTCTCCCACAGTCATGTAAGGTCCAATTCCTGTAATAAATCCTGTAGCATAGTGGCTCTGCTCCCCTGTTTGAACTCGAACTGATAAAAAGCCGAATGATGTATACATATGTATAAAACGACTAGAAGGAAGTACATCGATACATTAACAGTGCTAACCTCTGGATGGCAGGAATATAATTGCACAGAGGAAAATGCTGAAGATACAAGAGAGATGGGGAAGCACCGAGGAATGAGATTCAGAGCATTCAGGAAGACATTGGCTTAGCTAGGAGGAGAGACAATGTCGTGGGAGGAAGCAGGACAGGATGGGGGTGGAAGCAGGGGCAGTTGTAGATTTGGTGGCAGGAAGTAAGGAATTTCCTTCTCATGGCTTCTATTTTCTCTGTGAGCTGGAAGGTGAGTTCACATGCTAAGATGTGGGGCAAGTGGCCGGGTCTGAAGTCTGAGGAGAGAAAGGAACATTTGGAACCGTGCTTGGGCAGAACGGGAGAGTGGCTGGAGCACTGTGGGGAGAGCTCAGTTGAGCAGTACCAGTGGGCCTAGGTCCGTGATTTTCTCTAGTTTCATTCAGCAGCCAGGGTGCTGGGAAGAGAAGGCACATCATAGGGCCTCTCAAAGTTGGGGTTTCCTGAGCAACTGAAAAGGAAAGACAATAGGGCAAGGGAGTTTAAGATCTCCGGTGCAATTTCTCTCCTTGGTCTCCATGCTTTAGAGGAGGAAGGAGAAACACGGGAAGTTGGCGTGATTTACCCAAAGCCAAAGAACTGGCAGGGGCAGAGATGGAACTAAACGACGGAAGAGCAGTGCTGTTCTCCTGCAGGAGAGCAGAGGGCAGCTCCGAGTGTGGCCTGGAGGTGTGAGGTGGGGCCTGCTGATGAAAATGCAGATTCCTAGGCCCTGGCCCAGGGATTTAACAAGTACCCCCAGTGATTCTGACGCATAATAAAGTTTATGAATTGCTGGGATAATTCATCCCAGAGTCCCTGTCTTGTGAAGAGAGCACAATAGCAGAATGGTGGCAGGGAGAGCAAGGGAGTAGGTGAAATTCAATACTGAGAGGCAACATATATGAACTTTTGGGAAGAGGGGTGGGGAAGACAAGTTGGCGCCCAGTGAAGGTCAACAGACACCACGTGCTGAGTAGGTCTGATGGGGTGCTGTGCGCTTATGTTATCAATGAGCAAGAGATGGAGAAAAACCAAAGACAAGCCCCAGTTTTGGCCACAGCATTTTCCTTCTTCTAAGTAACACCCAAGGACATTCAATATCCTCTCAGTTGTCCTACTGACTAAATATCAAAAGCAAATAGAACTACCACAGCCTCAACAGGCTCAAACTCCAGACTTGGAGTTAAGATAGGGCAGGGCTCCTTGACTTGGATGTTGCCAGAAAGGAAGTATTGTGTGGCCTCAGGTGGCAGAGAGACTGCCACCCTTTCATAGGATACCAGCATCCAGATCCCACGCCAACTGGTAGAAGGAACAGATAAGCTTTTTGGAGGTGGAAGCCTAATAGGATTTGCATTCTAGGATCTAAGCTAGAGGTTGGTTTCATGCCTCAGAGATTTGAATGGAAAAGCTGTCTTGTCTCTACAGCAAGTTTATCAAAAATGTATATAATCAGACACGTTTATCTAAAACTCATTTCTACCTATAAAACATCCCAGATCCAAGGAAAGGTTTTTTTAATAGTTTCTGTTTGTTTTGATCGACTCCTGGCTTAAAAAATACTAGCATAGGCAGGATGCTATCTCAGTATCTTGAGATACTGAACGTATAATGAATGCATCTCCTCTTACCTGCTCATGACCCACTTGTATCAAGGACTTAGTTATCTCTTTAAAAGTTAGTGTTTTTAGGAATACGAGGGAAAAAATATAAAATGATGACTTAAATCTATCATTTACTGGTACCAAAAAATGGGATATCAGTGATTCCAAGACCACGTTCTGGATATCCACTGTGGATATCCCAAATTACTTTCACATGTATCAACTTAATATATCACATGTGCCATTTAAAGTGTCAATAAAATTGAGCATTAACAGGATGCTACCATTCCAAACATAACGCATGATTTGCCAGTTTATATTTTAATACACAAATACAAAGTATCTTGAAGAAAATTTCCTGAGTGTATTGGACTGATCAACTTGTAAAATATGTTATGTACCAAATGTGTAAATGCTTTTTCCCTTCAGTATGTCAAGCCCATTTCAACAGATAAGTACATCCAAACACAAAACGATGAATGCACACCAACTGAAGCATTTTTCATAATAGCAAGAGACGGGAAACAATCCAAGGGTCCACAGAAGGGAGCTGGTTTAATAAACTACTGTATATCTGTGAATACTATACAGCTGTAAACAGAAAATAAGAAATTTGTTCTCTATTTATTTGAATACAGAAAGTTATAGAGGATATACTATAAGGTAAGAAACAAAACAAAATAGAGCAAAGCAAAACAGAAGATCAAGGTAAAGATCACCGTGTAAAGTGTGCCGCCAGGCTCTCTGGAAGAAATAGTGCATATGTTTGTCCTTATTGGCATCTGCATAAAGACCCCGGAGAGATTCACAAGAAACAAGAGGATGGGAGGGAGGGAGGGAGGGAGGCTTTTCGATGTATACCTTTTTGAGGTTTTTTTGAATTCTGAACCAAGTGAATGTATTACTTGTTCAAAACAAATAACAAAACTGTCAAAGACAGAGAAGAATGTAGAAATATTAAAATTGTGGTGTTCATGATAAAGGGAGGGAACGTATCTATTTCTTTCTTTCCAGTGAACACTTACTGTGCAATTGTCACATTCAGGACCCACAGGCTGATGCCCAAGCCTGAGTAGGATGTTGCCCTCTCCTTCATCCCTTTATTCACCAGTCACCAAAACCAGTTTGGGGAATGATCTATCCATCAGTTCTTTCTATCCTCCACTCTGCTTGCCTAAGCTTAGGCCACCAGCTTCCCTTCCCTGCTTTATAGCATCAGCCTCCCCTTGGTCTTCCTGCCTCCAGCCCTGGCCCTTCAAGTTATCCTCCAGGGTACTCCCAGAATGTTCTATTTAATATACAAATCTGATCTTGTCCCATTCCTGTTCAAAGGCTTTTATTATCTCCCACTCCTCCACTGCCTCCAAATTAAAGGCTGAACTCCTTATTCAGCCCTTAAGTCTCTCCATTGTCACACCCCTGCTTACCTTTCCAGCCTCATCCCTTCCCTGCCCAAAGCTCCCCTCCCCAGTGCCACACAGGAAGCACTGACCCAACATTCCTGACCCTTCACCCAGTGTCTCCCGGACTTTGTGAGTGCTGTTTCCTCTGCAAAGAACACTCCCTCTCCACGTCTTGGTTTTCTCTGGTTTACTGTCATTTGTTCCTTAAGGCCCTGCCCCAGTAGGATTCTTGCAGGAAATCATCCCTGACTACCTCCAAATACATCTCACATTTTTAAGAGTTAATGAAATGGAATGATAACAAGATACTACCTTGACCAACATAGAACAAGATTTACCAATTTATATTTTTAAATAGAACTATAAAATCGTGGAGAAATGTTCCAGGTTATTTTAGAAGATCAACTTTCTAAAAATTGTGCTATTTAACATAACTTTTAGCATTTTTGGCCTTTCCGGATTAAGTAACCTTTCTCTGTGATCCCGTAGTACTCCACCACCACCTGCATACCCCTATCATAGCTCTGATGACACAGTTTTATCATTGTCTGACTCCCTCGGACTGTGAAATCCTTGGGGACCGGGCCACTGCTGCTGATGTTGCATTTCCAGTGCCGAGCACAGTGCTGACCATAACCTACGTGAGACTGAGCGAGAAGTGATTGAAGGGCAACCTCCCTAAGCTAACTCCTAACTTATTTCCCCTTGGGAAGGTGTTAAATGGTGTTACACAACAATTGTCCCAGATTCCCCATTGCTGAGCAATGACAAAGGCATTTACAGGTAGACCTGCAAGTAGGATATGACTCTGGCTTCCTAGCTTTTTAAAAATGCCCCACCCAAAGTCACAGGTCTGAGAAAGAAAATGCCACAGAGAGAACATGTGGAGAGCCCTTGTAAGAAAGACCTGAAGCCGTCCCTCCCAAGGTGAAGAAACAGAGTCTAATAACACTCTGGGGCCAGTAGTAAGAGACCTGCAGCAAGGAGGGCATCCCTAAACCCAGCATGAAAAGACACCACATAGGGCGCCTGGGTGGCTCAGTTGGTTAAGCGACTGCCTTCGGCTCAGGTCATGATCCTGGAGTCCCCGGATCGAGTCCCGCATCGGGCTCCCTGCTCGGCAGGGAGTCTGCTTCTCCCTCTGACCCTCCTCCCTCTCGTGCTCTCTGTCTCTCATTCTGTCTCAAGTAAATAAATAAAAAAATCTTAAAAAAAAAAAAAAGAAAAGAAAAGACACCACATAGATAGACAACTACATTAGTGGAAAATAACCCAGTCTGGGCCAGAACTCTTCTGTCACAAAGTTAAAAAAGGATTACCAAGAGGCGCCTGGGTGGCTCAGTCGGTTAGGCATCTGCCTTCTGCTCAGGTCATGATCGCAGGGTCCTGGGATTGAGCCCCACATCGAGCCCCACATCGGGCTCCCTGCTCAGTGGAGAGCCTGCTTTCCCTCTGCCTCTCCCCCTGCTCATGCTCGTTCTCTCGCTCTCTCCCTCTCAAATAAATATATAAAATCTAAAAAAAAAAAAAAGGATTACCAATTTCTTTGGTGAGGAGAAATTAGAGGCTTATATCAGACTCACTGTGGAGCCTTTATTGTTTGTGTACTGTAGGATGAATTAGTAAATGTACAGTTCTCATCTATAGGTTCAGTTATTCTCAACAGAGCTTTGTGTTAAACAGCCTCTAGTTTTCATTATTATAGACACCCTAGACCCAAGGATTCCTGCCAGATAATGAGAATCAAAATTCTAACCTTCAGAATGGGCAAAACCATGTAAGTAGCTCCCCCACCCCCTGCCCCCTGCCTCATGCATCCTCACCCCACATCCCTTTGAGATTGGGTCTTATTAGGGTTTACTTTTATCTCAGTGTGTGATATGCACAGTTAATTGACACTAAAGTTCTGTTGAACGAATGGGTGAATGAATGAATGAAATATACATGCTGTCTGCCAAGATTTCAGGTTCTACATCTTAACATTTTATACCTTATACCACTTTCTCCATCACAAGCATAAATCTTATAAATGGATTTCATGTACTTCTGTTATATTAACAGCTAGATGTAGCTCTCATGCCAAAGACTGTATTTTCTTCTACCATTAATCTTTCTCTGGCTTGTGAGCTGGAAAAGTCATAATGATGGGGGTTGTCATAATGAACCCAAACAGTAATTGTAATAATGGAGGGAGAAAATTGAAAAGGAAAATGTCTCTCCCACAGCACCACAGATAAATGACCATATTCTCTCCCAATTTCAAGTCTGCACGGTTGTATTTGTTCTTGTCAAGATCATTAGGTACCAAAAGACCATTTGACATTGGTGGGAATGTTATTTTTAAGAAGAGTAATATATTGTTGTTAAAAAAAAAAAAAAGCATATCTCTTCCTTCTGTAGGTTCATGTCTAATTCACAAAATTTTAAGAGTTAAAACACATATAAAATACTTAATAAAGAGTTTATATGAATGAGACATGAAAGGGAGTAACCTGCTTCAACCAAGCTTTTGAAACCTAGATAAGCAATTACTCCTAAAAAAACAATCAAGGGTTTGAATGAGAACAGGGTTAGTGCTAACTTAGTTAAATATTAATTTGGGGATTTAAAAGACTTTTTCCACAGATCTTTTCTCCTCTTAAAAAAAAAAAATGTGTTCAAAGTCATCTCCAGTCATTTTGATAAGTTACATCTTCCTGCTATTCCGCAGCGTTTAACATACAATGAGAATCACTAGCGAATATAGAGAAATTTATAAGACAGCTAAATCATTCTGACACCCTCTGGGTCCTGATGAATTTAGTAATGAGCTCCACAATGAGATCCCAGACAAATTAAATAATGAAACGCTTGATTCAGAGGAAAAAGGCCTTCTTCCGAATTGCCAAGAATTTAGCTTGGAACGATTGTTCTATGCACTCTGGCCACTTAGCAATGATGTTGTAAGAAGGCGTTACTTATGTTAAACTGATACTAATTTCAAATTATCTTCTCCCACACTGCCCATGTCTTTGCCCTGATGTTCAACCCCCCTCCAGGGGAGTTAAGTTGATGACGACAGAGAATTTGTCCCCAGTATTTCTTTGAAAGAGTGAAACAGACATTCTTAAAATAGAGAAATTATTTCTCTTCCAATCTCTTTCTTCATCTTTTCCCCAGCTTCCCTCAAGTGACTTACATTCAAACCAGCTCTTAGACAAAAATATGAAATCAGAGAAGTGCTGGGTTAAGTCTAGATTCTCAATCCTGGCTGCACATTGGAATTATCCAGGGAGCTTCTAAAACAGTCCCATGCCCAGCTGCCACCCCAGGCCAATTATGTCAGAAGATCTGGGGCTGGATTGAGGTATCTGTATGTGAAGGTCTCCAAGAGATTCCAGTGTGTAGCCAGGGCTGAGACTCTAGGAGAGCTGAGTCAGCTTGATGAGCTGCCCCTTGGGTCTTCAAAAAGGCAGTTAGTTTAGGACCCCTGCCCAGGAGCAGTATGGGGCCTAGAGATGGGAGTCTCTTGTAATGTATGGCATAAAAGAAACTGAAGGGTAATTTATATCTAGGAAATTATCTATGGCAAGACTGTCACTTGATTTAACTAAAAGACTTGAAATTTTTGTACAGTGCTAGTATAAGAATTCTTAGTAACTACTGTAACAGGAGGAATCAAATAAAAGTATAGCACTACTATGTATCCAAGGTACCCCACACCAACTTTTTTAACAAGTAAATAGTTTCTCTCTGCAGAGAGATCTATAGAGACCTCGTTGACTGTTAAAGATAGTCAATCGGTGCAAAAAAACGTAAGAATCTCCTGAGGAATATAAGTCAATCTCTTCTTTACAAGGACAAAAGGGAAGAAAAATTTCACCCAACTTGAATGAGATGATGCCTCACTGCTACATCACCCTAGTCTGCTGGCCCCACCCAGAGCGACTTTACTGACAGCAGAGTATTGCAGGGGTAGAGGGCTGCTGATGTGGCAGATGACTAGAAGCAAGATAGCACCTTCAAGTAGCCAAAAGTGATTTCATGAAGGGAGTCCTAGATGGCTCTTTCAAGGACTCTCCCTTAACGCTGAAGTGAGACCACTTACTGAGCCCAGGGCCCAAGAAGCCTAGTGTATGATCATCATGCTGGGTAAAGCTATGTTATATGGTCAGGTTATATCTGGTCTTACCAGCAATGCCCACAGAACGGCCAACATTGTTCAGGCCAGTTGGCTCTTTTGGATTCCTACTTTAAGAGTGTTTGTTATGTTAAAACTGTCCTAACCCCAGTTCATAGGAATAAGATTTTCCCCATGTTTTTATTTATTATATTATTAATTTTACCATAAAATACAAGCTGTTTGAGGGTAGGGCCTTTGCCTTTAAATTCTCTGCAAGCATTTAAGAACAAAATCCTCTTGGATGTGGGAGATTTTATCTCCCTGCCTTTCCCTTTTAAGATATCTGAGTGGGTTCTAAATTTTCTGATTTTGCCCTTAACCAATACATTGGCCATGGTGTTACTTTTTATGAAAATACCCATACTGAGCAGGTTAATTTGTACAGACTTTCTAAAAGATAATTTCTGCAAAATTGCTTAAAAAATCGATTTAAAATACATATATCGGGGGGACTGGGTGGCTCAGTCGGTTAAGCAGCTGCCTTCGGCTCAGGTCATGGTCCCGGGGTTCTGGGATCGAACCCCACATCGGGCTCCTTACTCAGCGGAGAGCCTGCTTCTCCCTCTGCAACTCCCCCTGCTTGTGCTCTCTCTCTCTCTCCCTCTCTCTCTCTGACAAATAAATAAATAAAATCTTTAACCCAGAATTCCCACTTCTAAAAAATGTCCAAAGGAAATAAATATACAAATAAGCATATGTGCCAAGATTAGCTATAAAGATGTCCACTGCAGTATTTTTTATAACAGGAGAAAGTTGGAAATCATCTAAATGAAGAAAGATTGGTTAAGTATATTATGGCACATCCGTAATGATCCTTGGAGCCACAGCATTCCTTGGTGGTGACTCAGGGGCAATTGGGTGAAGAGTAGGGAAGGAAAAAAGCCAATGGGAGCCTGAGTGGGTAGAGCCGTGGATCTCACATTCCTGCTTTAACTTCAAAAGCTTCCATTTTATCTGTTTCTTTTGGAAAATTAGTTCTGCTGCCAAAAATCACTGTAAACAGAGTATTACTGAAATAGAAAATAGTAAAAAAAAAAAAAAAAAAAACCTATAAAGTGGAAAAAGACTGCAACACCACTTCCGTTTAATCTCATTTAATCTGTTTATATGTGTATGTATACCTATACATGAAAAAATACACACACGGAAAGAATCCATATAGCAATGAATATGTTATTCTTTGAAGTAATAAGAAAAAAAGTTATTTTTAACTTTAATTTTTTAAAAGACTTTATTTATTTGAGAGAGAGAGAGAGAACATGAGTCATGGGCAGAGGCAGAGGGAGAGGGAGAAGCAGACTCCCTGCTGAGCAAGGAGCCCAATGCAGGGCTCTATCCCAGGACCCTGAGATCATGACCTGAGCCGAAGGCAGACGCTTAACTCACTAAGCCACCCAGGTGCCCGGGGGCTCTATTCTAAGCACTTTACATGTATTAGCTCTTAATCCTGACAACACCGTTATGGGGTAGGAACTATGAATAGCCCCATTTTCCTGAAGAGGAGACTGAGGAACACAATGAGTAACAATGGCTATCATTGCCGGGATTTGAAGTGCTTCATTCATTTCATCATCATCTCTCTGAGTCTAAAATTACAAATGAGACAATTTTCATTTCCTGAAAGTCTTTGGTTTGAACACAGAGAGGCACGATGACAAGAGACTTCTGATGCCAGGAAAAGGGTTCCAATTCTGGATCTGCTACTTTTCCTCTCAGAACCTCAGTTCCCTCTTCTGTAAAGGAGGTTAATAATTCTCACTCTACCAAGGTTCTAGGAATAAGAATTCATCTATAAAAATCTCAGCCCAGTGTGTGTTGCCTGTGGTTACAGAATAAACGGGAGCTCATACTGCTATTAAGGCAAGAAAATGAAGCAAGTGAGGAAACTTAATTGAATAACATTTTAAATTATTTTACTACTATAAAACCCATTTGAGCAAATGGACCTAGTAATACGTATGCTCTTATGGGGTTTATATAATTTATTATCTAAACCAGGGGACTTTAGAGAGGAAAGGGGCCTTATTAACAATTTATCTGGGGTAACAGGTAGAAACAGACTGTCCCGGGCAAACAGGAATGTGCAGTCACCTACTAGCAAGCAGGGGTGTGAGCCCATAGCTACGGGACCTTCTCTGGACCCTCACCTGGCCCATCAGCCCCTACTTCAGGATGGTATTAGGCTGAGGAATAACAAACAGCAATGAGAAAATCCCTAAGCTGTGTGCTAGCAATACTCAGCAGATTTTAAGTTTATATTGCCTTCTGCTTAGATGAATTCTGTTCTTAAGAATTACCTGGAAACACCAGTTCTCAGGCAGGACATAAGCTTCATTCAATATGACATCCTATCATGTGGTCACTCACTGCTCTGTGATCTTTGAAGGTGAAGACTGTACAAGCCTCGTAGGTAGGGATTTAAAATCAACCTCGATGCACGCCCTCCTTCAAGAGGCTCTGCTGCCCTCCACATGCGCCGTGCTCATGGACTGTACTTTCTGAAAATCATGCACCTCTTGAAATGACATGGTACTTGGCTTGCATACAGCACACCTCAGTCAAAGGATCACAGGATATCAGAGCTTGCAGGGATTCTTTAGTCCTATTCCTTCATTTCATGCCTAGAGATCTCAAGTGACTTAACTTAGCCAAGGCTACACAGCTCGCTCGCTGCAGAAGAACCAGAACCCAGGCCTGCGCTCATACCAGGCAATGCTTTCTATTATTTTTTAGCTGCTTCCCTGAAAAATAGCTCTATCAGCTTAAAGCGCAATATAGAAATTCCAAAAAATCACACAGTATTTCAGACTTGTCAGCGTTATTAGCAGGAATTGAATGTTCTCCCACTGTAGTCTATAGCATCCTTATAATCAGATGTATTTTTCAGTTCTTATTGGGAGAAAATTAAAATCAGATTTATGTTGATGCTTTAAATTCTCTACATTGGCCAGGTAATAAGGAGGCTAAGTAATGTATGTGCTAGTAGGGGCCCAATCATAAACATAGCCTCCAAGTTGGGACATTTATTTCCTAACATTGACATAGATGGGACTATATAATAAATAAAAAATGAGGTATCCCAAGTCAGAATGAGAAGACCAAAAATGAAAAACCGATATTCATTATTCCGTAGTTGGGGATTCCAGTCCAGGCTTATAAATAATAATCAACCTAAGTTCATTGGTTTCTACTGTTTAAAGTTTACATTTTCCTGTCCTTTGTATATAGTATAGTGGTTTAGGATAAGACAGGAGATTGGGGATGAAAGAGAACTGAATGAATGCTGGTCACCAGGTCAATGGGTAATATCTAAGAACACAGATTTTAAAAGAAAAGATAAAAGTACCCTGCCTCAAATACACCTGCTGAGGAAGTCAGAGAAGAGATGGTTTAACTGGGAAATGAGGAAACAGAAACATCAAAAAATAGATTTATTTGCAAGATAGTGGGTTCCTAGATATTCTTGGTCTTGCCCTTACTGATCCTTTCCTTATCTGACAAAAAAAGTTCTAAATTCTTTTGACTCTTCTTAAATTGGATTTAAAACACTCATCGAGCCAGTGCAATTAGTCAAGAAAAAGAAATAAAAGGCATCCTGATTGGAAAAGAACTATTTCTATTGGCAAATGACATGATCTTACATATAAAAAATCCTCAAGAATCTGCCAAAAATATTATTAGAACTAATAAACAAGTTCAGCAAGGTTGCAGGATGCAATATCAATATTCAAAATTATATATTATATATCTATATATGCGACATATATAGAGATATGTTTACATATTCTGGGTTCAAGTCCACAAGATAGATCATTTGCAAATATTTTCTCTGGGTTGTCTTTTGCTTTCTTGGTGAAGAAAACACAAAAGTTTTACATTTTGATGAAGTCTCATCAAAAATTAATTGTATGGTAGTCCTCCCTTATTTGAGGGATACGTTCCAATACTCCCAGTGGATGCCTGAAACTGCAGATAATACCAAACCCTATATACACTATACATACAAACCTATGATAAAATTTAATTTATAAATTAGGCACAGTAAGGGATTAGCAACAATAACAAAATAGAACAATTATAACAGTATATTATAATAAAAACGATATGAATGTGGCTTCTCTAAAAACATTTTACTGTATTTGCTCTTCTTCTTCTTGTGATGATGTGAAATAATAAAATGCCTACATGATTACATGAAGTGAGGTGAATGGCACAGGCATTTTGATGTAGTGTTATGTTACTACTGACCTTCCAACAATAGATAAGAAGGAGGATCACCTGCCTCTGGACTGCAGCTAACTGCAGAAAATGAAACTTCAGATAAGGGTGGCAGAGTACTATATTTCTATACACTAGCAGTGAACAATCCAAAAACCAAATTAAGATCACAATTACAATTCTAATAGTATCAAAAAGAATAAAATACTTCGGAATAAATTTAACAAAAGAAATGCAAGATTTATACACTGGAAACTATAAAATAATGTTGAACGAACCTAAGAAAACCTAAATAAATGAAAAGATATCCCAGCGGCATGAATCTAAAGACATAATATTATTAGATGGCAATACTACCTGCAATGATTTAGATTCAATGCAATCCTTATCAAAATCCCAACTGATTTTGTTTTGCAGAAATTAACAAACTGATCATAAAATCCACATGAAAATGCAAGAAACCCAGAAGAGCCAAATCAATCTTGAAAAAAAAAAGGAAAAGTTTGGAAGACTCACATTTCCCAATTTCAACATTTACAACAAAGCTGCAATAATCGAGACAGTGTGGTCTTGACAGGACAGACATGTAGATCAATGGAATCTATGTGAAAGTCCATTTATGGCCAATTAAATTTTTAAAAAATATTTCTTTATTTGAGGGAGAGAGGGGCACAGGGAGAGAGAGAATCCCAAGCAGACTCCTCACTGAGCCCAACGCAGGGCTCGATTCCATGACCCTGAGATCATGACCTAAACCAAAATCAAGAGTTAACCAACTGAGCCACCAGGCACCCCTATGGTCAATTAATTTTTTATAATGGTGTCAGACAATTCAATGGGGGAAAGAATAATCTTTTCAACAAATGATATTGGGACAACTAGATATTCACATATAACAATGAAGTCAGATTTCTATTTCATATGCTACACAAAAATTAACTGAAAAGGAATCATAGGCCTATATGTAAGAATTAAAACTATACAACTATTAGAAAAAATATAATAGTAAATTTTCATGACCTTGTATTAGGCAATGGTTTCTGAGCTACCTACCACACCAAAAGCACAAGCAACAAAAGGAAAAAATAGGTAAATGAGACTTCATCAAAATTTAAAACTTTTGTGAAACTTTTGTGCTTTCTTCACCAAGAAAGCAAAAGACAACCCAGAGAAAATATGTGCAAATCAAATATCTTGTAGACTTGTACCCAGAATATGTAAAGAGCTCCTAAAACTCAACAATAAAAAGATGAATAACCCAATTTACAAATGATTAAAGGATTTGAACAGACATATCTCCAAAGAAGATACACAAATGGCCAATAAGCATATGAAAAGATGTCCAACCATTAGGAAAACATCAGCTCTTAATCTCAGGAAACAACCTGAGGGTTGCTGGAGTGGAGGGGGGTGGGAGGGATGGGGTGCCTGGGTGATGGACATTGGGGAGGGTATGTGCTATGGTGAGCGCTGTGAATTGTGTAAGACTGTTGAATCACAGACCTGTACCTCTGAAACAAATAATACATTATGTTAATAAAAAAAAAAAATTAAAACTACAGTAAGGGACAAAGGGAAGTGATAAGTTATTGTTTGGTGGATAGTTTCAGTTTGGAATGATGAAAAAGTTCTGGAAATGAACAATGCTGATGGTTGCTCAACATTGTGAATGTACTTAATGCCAGTGAACTAACTGTACACTTAAAAATGGTTAGACTGGTATATTTTATGTTATGTATATTTTACCATGATAAAATTAATAACCATGAAGAGGTGCTACTTCACAACCAGTGAATGGCCATAATTAAAAAGACAAGTAATAACAAGGGCTGGTGAGTATGTAGAGGTACTGGAGCCCTTATAGACTGTTGGTAGGAATGTAAAATGGTATAACCACTCTGGAAAACAGTTTAGCAGGTTCTCAAATGGCTGAACATACAGTTACCATATTACCCAACAACACCACTCCTAGGTATATACCTTAGAGAATTTCCACACAAAAGCCTGTACATGAGTATTCCTGGAAACATTATTCATAATAGCTAAAAAGTGGAAACAACTCGATGTCTATCAGTTAATGAATGGACATACAAAATGTGGTATAGCCATGCAATAGAATGTTACTCAGTCATAAAAAATAATGTGTTACTGATACACGCTACAACATGAAAATATTATGCTAAGTGAAAGAAGCCAGTTACAAAAGACCACATATTGTATGATTCCATTGATATGAAATGTCTAGAATAGGCAAATCCATAGAGACAAAAAGTAGATCAGTGGTTGCCAGGGGCTGGAGGAGGGAGGAATGGAAAGTGATAGCTGCTGGGTAAATGAGTGATGATGATAGCACACTTTGTAAATATGCAAATTATATTTCCATTAAGTTGTTATTATTTTTTATTATTATCATCAAGTGGAGTGCTGAGTAGGCATGAAACTCCTCAGAGTTTAACACCCTATAATTATCATCCTGCTAAGTGCACTGGAAGCAAGTATTTTGGGGTTGGAAAAACCACACACCTGACATACCCCTTTCTTTGCCAGAGGCCACCGTTCATCATTTCCAAGTGATTCACATCCTTCTCTGATCTCTTGTTCTACGTAAGAAGGATCAGCTGAAAGAATGGGAATATATGAGCATCTGCAAATTCCCTTGTGATATGTCAAGAAAACATTAATGATTATTCATGTGACTCACAGCTTCACTCATCTTTGGCTTTGACAATGGCAGAAAGCCACATACCAGGGGAAATGAAGCCAAGAAGACATAGTTTTGGTTAGCCTACTTAGGTCAGAGAGAAGCAGGTGCATTCTTACTTTGCACAGAGTGTGCATTCAATGTCCAAAGAACCAACTACAGAGAACTCTGGGAAATGGATTTTCCTGAGAGAGATGCACACAGTTCTAGAAAGATTTAAATTGTAAGCACCTTGGTTCTTGGGAAAAGCCTCCACCATACACCAAGATGTAACTGTGGTCTGCTATGTATATAAAAGACAATAAAACTTATCTCATTAGACTAAGCAAACTTGGTGCAAAGATGAAGTAGTAAGTAAATAGGACTCTCGGCCACTTGAGTAGAAATTGTGATGTTGGGGCGCCTGGGTGGCTCAGATGGTTAAGCGTCTGCCTTCGGCTCAGGTCATGATCCCAGGGTCCTGGGATCGAGTCCCACATCGGGCTCCCGGCTCAGCGGGGAGCCTGCTTCTCCCTCTGACCCTCTCCCCTCTCATGCTGTTTCTCTCTCGCTTGCTCTCTAAAAAATAAATAAAATCTTTAAAAAAAAAAAAAAAAAAAAAAAAAAAAAAAAAAAAGAAATTGTGATGTTGTTAAGCATTATACACCACTTTAGATATTTTTTCTTAAGAACATTTTTAAATAAACAGAACTTAAAAGATGTTTTTGGTTATTGGAGCGAGGTAATAAGTACTGGTCAAGTTTAAGAGTTTAAAGAATTCTCTTTGGATCTCCCTCCTCAGGCAAGGGCAACAAAAGCAAAAATAAACAAATAGGTTAATCAACTGAAAAGCTTTTCCATAGCAAAGAAAATCATCAAGAAAATGAAAAGGCAATCTACTGAATGGGAGAATATATTTCTAAATTATATATCCAATATGGGGTTAATATCCAAAATACATGAAGAACTTAAACAACTCAACACCAAAAAACAATCTGACTAACAAATGGGCAAAGGATGTGAATAGACATTTTTCCAAAGACATACAGATGGCCAACAGACATGTGAAAAGATGCTCACCATCATTAAATATCAGGAAAATGCAATTCAAAACTGCAACAAGGTATCACCTCACACCTGTCAGAATGGCTAGTATCAAAGTGATAAGACATAACGAGTGTTGGGGAGGATGCCAAGAAAGGAGAACCCTCACACACTGCTGGTGGAAATGGAAATTGGCATAGCAAATATGCAAAACAGTATGGAGGTTCCTCAAAAAATTAAAAATAGAAATGCCATATGATCCAGCAATTCCACTTCTGGGTGTTCATCTGAAGAAAATAAAAGACACTCATTTGAAAAGATATATGCCCCCAGCACTGTTTATAATAGCTAAGATATAGAAACAACCTAAGTGTCCATTGATAAATGAATACATATTGAAGATGTGGTGTGTGCATATACACATGCACACACACAGTAGAATACTACTCAACCATTAAAAAAGAATGAAATCCTGTCATTTGCAACAACACAGATAGAACTAAAGAGTATTATACTAAGTGAAATAAATCAAAGACAAATACTGTATGATTTCACTTATACATGGAATCTAAAAAACAAAATAAGCAAACCAAACAGAAATAGACTCATAAGTACAGAGAACAAACTGGTAGTTGCTAGAAGCGGGGGGGCCGGGTAGGACCATGCGTGAAATAAGTGAAGGGGATGAAGTGGTGCGACCTCCCAGTTATCAAAGTAAGTCACAGAGATGTAAAGTACAGCATAAGGAATATAGTCAAAAATATCATGCTAACTTTGTATGGTGACAGATGGTAACTAGACTTAGCATGGGGATCACTTTGTAATATATTAATGTCGAATCACTATTTGTACACCTGAAACTAATACTGTACGTCAACTACACTTCAATTAAAAAAAAAAAAAAGTTTAAAACACTCAAGCTGTAACTCTGAGCAAATGACTTAAGCTCCCTAAGCATCAGTTTCCTTATTTATAACATGAGGATAACGAGAGCGTTGACCTCATAGGGTTACCGTGAAGACTAAAGGAGGTGCGGGGCAGGTGAGGGTCTGGCACATGACAAGGCGGGCAGTGAGAACCGAGCTCTCCTGAGGGACAGCTGTTTCCCTGGAGCTGGGACTGTGACGGTGCCTCCGGTCAGTGTCTCTTGTGCTCCAGGAGCCCCAGTCTCCATCACATTCTGGCTTCCTCTCAACTCGGGAGATGAGACACTGAGCTTACTAAGACCTCCTTCCATTCTTCCCACAAACCACCTTCTCTTTCAATCCCACCGGATCTCTCGTGGCAGCCTCATCGCTCCTCTGGCAGATCTGAAAGCTTGAAGTTTTCTTTGACGGTCTCTCCTTTCCCTACCTGCAAAAATGTTTTAAATTCTTGTCAGCTCTTGCCTTCAATCGGTCTTTGCTCTCTGACTTTCATTGTATGGCTGATCACCTCTGTCATCTAAGCTCATTGTGATCGCTGATCGATCTCCTAACCTGCGTGTCTTTCTGCTACACACTGGATCAAACTTAGATACCAGTCCTGACTTGAGGCCCGATCGTTGTGCCTGTTCAGTTTTATCTCCCACCATTTCCAAAATAGAAATCATTTGCTTCATTCTATTTTAGAAATTGTATCATGCAAGTAATAAAACTTAATACTTATTGGCATCAAATTAATTTCCCTACCGTCTGTCCCAAATACCAGGTTTTGTCTGGCCCCGGTTGTTTCAATGTAAATTTTATTTTAGAAATTATCATACAAGAAAATGTACGTCTTCCCTTTGCCGTGCATTTGGACACCTGCTAGCGCAGGCACAGACTCAGGTAACCATCCCCACACTCAAGACGCAGAATGGTTCCAGCACCCCAGAAAGCTCCCCTTATTGTCTGTCACCCCTTCTTTCTGCCATCCCCCCCTGACTAACCTTCTGTTTATGCTGACCTCACTACCTAGATGTTCACACTCCTCTTCCAAGTTATATGGCAATCATCTTTCAAGATATCACACAAATTCCAGGTGTCTGTGAAACTCTTCCTGATTATGTCCACTCACCGTCCAGTGATCCAGCTATTCATCCATTTATTTACTCATTCATGCATGCATCCAACAAACATTTATGAAGCAACTGTACGTGATGGACACAACATTAGGTACTGGGAACACAAAGACAGGTCAAAGAAGCCTCCTGCCCTGAAAAGGCAGAGAGAGGTAATAAGTGATTTTTGATCCATGTGCTACATACAGCAGGAATGGTACATGCATGGGGTACAACGAGAACCCAGAAAAGGGGATTCAGGTGACAACGTTTAAACTGTGTCTTCAGAGAAAGTTAGTGTTCTATGAACAAGGGACCTCACGTGAGCTACAGGGGTGGTTCAGTTTGTGGGGCCTGAAGCTAACAATGCCATCTGGGGTCCTTGATGAAAAAAGAATGCAACTTCACAAATACGCACTAGATAAAATTTAAAATGTTCAAAAGCTGATAAATACCATAAACATCACAAATTCTAGAAGAACAACATATTTTTCTTTTGCTGTTTTTATTTTTAGTGAATCAACTACCTGAACCACTTCTATGATATCTTCCCCCCCTACATTTTGGCCCCTTAGTCTGATTGATTTTCTTTTTTCTGCAGAGAGACTGGGAAGAGAATTCGGCCTTTCCTGAGGCACGGGTGAGAGACATCTGTTCTTTGTTACTAATGGTTTTAGAAGTTTCTTTTCATTTCATAACTTTGTTATCAGTCATGCCTCATCTGTAACTTCCTCTACATCTTCTTGCTCAAGCTAAGGAAAGCCTGAGAGGCTCCCCGTTCCCTGATAGTGAGCCTGGGTTGGGGGTAGGATATGCAAGGAAGAGCCTGAGTCATAACGTCCCCCAAGCAGTGGTGGAGCGGCTCCTACTTCAGATCTTCTCCTGGGGGTCCAAGACAGAGTCCAGATGCTCAGTGAGGTTGCCAGGGACAAGCTGTCACTGAGGTCTGGGCAGACGGAGAGGGAGGGCTCCCAGCACACTGGCTCTGCCTGCAGCCCCAGGACTACCACCCCAGGGGGCAACAGTACTCGGTTCAGGCCCCTAGCTAGGCTGCTCCTTCCTCCCTGAATCCTGAAGATCATTCCAAGCTTTGGAAGGTACGTGTGCAAATGAGTTGCTGGAGCATAAACCTCATGTCATCCTTGCAAATCTGCCTTTGTGCAAAGCAAGGGTTTTAAAATAGCAGGGCATATTCAGGGAACTGGAAATTGTCTAGTACTGCTTGGAGGAAAGCTGAAAAGTTTGAACTTGATTCTTGAGGCAAAGGGAAGCGAAAACGATTTCGAAGCGTGTAAAAGAAGTGGTCAGATGTGTGCTTTAGAAAAGATGATCAGAGAAAGTTGCAGGATAGGTTAGGGGAAAGTCAGGAGAAGGTGAGTTTAACAGTCCAGGAAAAGAATGACAAGATCCAACAGAAGCAGGAGCAGGGTTGGAAATGTAGTAACAATAACAATATTATGAACATCAATACAAATTGACATTTATCGACCACCATGCCACGTGCTTTTAGGGGTCTTAACTTATTCAGTCTTCTCCACTCCTCAGAAAACAGTTGAGGAAACTGAGACCTTCAGAGATTAGGTAACTTGTACGAGGTCCCTAAGGGATGGGGATTAGGACCCAAAGCGGCTGTGTCCAGAGCCATGGAAAATGATGACAGATTAGATCTGGGGGTAGGGGAAGACAAGAAATGTTGGAAAAGGAAGAAGTTAAGGTGGGTAAGAGGCTATAAACAGAGTCAGGAACTGTTTTTTCCCCTCTTTTGATTCTTACAGCAAATAATTTATATCATTCTCTATATGTTTCACAGGCCTCTCCTCCGGCATGAGAGAAATCTGTTTTGATTTCTGTTTAAATGTATTGTCTTTCCAACCAAATCATAAACTACCAGACTATAGCGTTATTTATGCTATGTATCATATACACAATCAACAGTTACTGGATGCCTACTGTGAGCCAGACCCTGGGCTAGGCACTGGGAATACAAAGATGAACGTGTGACAAAATGCCTTTCTTTTAAGGCCCAGTGGGAGTGATAAATAAAAGATTTTGATGTGATGTCACAAGGCAACCTAGAGTTCTAAACAATGTTTAGATGTATATCCAGCTGGGGAGGTCATGAAAGGATTCAAGAGCAGTGATTTGTACACCAGGGATCAGTGTACACGTAGGAGTTCATTCGATGACTATGTTGAGGATGGGCCTTCCAGCCTGATGCAGAGGCCAGAGATGTTAACTGTTTTGCCAGAAAACAAGAGGTACAGGAGAAACCTAGAGGTATATGGTCAGAGACTGATAGCAGGTAACTTTGAAAATTATTCTTCATGGCCAGTTTGTCCTTACTTGGCTGCCTGGGTAACTGAAGCATGGGATGATTCAACCAGGGTGTTGAGAACAGGAGATGTGGCTGCCTGGGCTAGATTGTAATTCCTTACATGCATGCCCTTTTCAATGGGATTTTCCTGCTCTCCCTTCAAGGGGTGGGTATATTACTCCATTATTTGAATCTGGGCATGGCCATGTAACTAGCTCTGGCAAGCAGGTCATTAGCAAATGTGAGGCAAGCAGAAGCTTGAAAACTGCTTGCATATTGGAGTTTACATCTCTTGCTGTTCTCTTGGAAATCTTCCACTCTGTGTGAACGAGCCCAGGCTAGCCTGGAGGCTGCGAGGCCTAATGGACAGATGCTCTATCGCGGCCATTCCTAAATCATCCAGACATTCCTAAATCATCCAGCCTCAGCTAAGCTGACCTAGGTAAGAAGTGCCCATAAAACTCACAGGATACTGAGAAATTATAAATGTTTATTGCTTTAAGTCACTAAGTTGTGGAGTGGTTTGTTACACAGCAAAAGCTAACTGATACACTGCCCTATTTACTCTCTTCATCATGATCCTAATCAGGATGATAGACATCAAATAGCAATCATCCACTTGGATTCTTCCCTTAGACTTTGGGAAGGTAAGCCACTGAGTCCTTATGACTAGAAGAAAATAAATCTTCTAAACCTGGATGCTACACCTCTTACTCTCTGGTTCTAGAATTCCAATACTTTTAAAATTCATGAGTGGGTACAAGGACTCTGCTGGACTATTTACCAGCTCTCTTGTCTCCCTAACCGTATTTTTCTGAAGATCCTGAGTTTGATGTAGGCTCAGATGTGAAATAGCAAAGGGCCTCATGTTCTAACTATGAGGAGGATGGAGTCTTGCTCCCCTCTCCAAACTTCATTGAAAAATTGTGGAGAAATATCGAGGGACTGATTCTTCCACCTCAAGGGGAAAAACTGGGATGTTGTCAGTTCATAATATACTGCACTGGTTGTTCTACAAGAATAAACTAACATTCTCTTACTTACGATTCCATCTGAGTAAAGCTTAGAAATTTCTGCTTTGGACGGTTAAGCGTCTGCCTTCGGCTCAGGTCATGATCCCAGAGTCCTGGGATCGAGTCCGGCATTGGGCTCCCTGCTCCTTGGGAGCCGCTTCTCCCTCTGCTTCTCTCTCTCTCTGTCTCTCATGAATAAATCAATAAAATCTTTAAAAAAAAAAAAAAAGAAATTTCTGCTTTGTTTTCTACATAGTTAAGTTCATTTGTTACTTTCATTAGTTAATCTGAAAAACTTGGGGAGAGCATTAAAAGGGGTTTCACAACAAATAATTCCCCTAGAGGGAAAAGTCAGGAACTCAGCTAGGAGATAAAATAAATGTGAAACATATCATTGTCAATCACTCCACTCCACATCCCACCGTCTGAGAAATGAGAAGAGATAAAAATGAAAGGTGGTAGTTTATGACAATTGAAACTTATCTTTCTTTTTTTTAAGATTTTATTTACCTATTTGTCAGAGAGAGAGAGAAAGAGAGAACAAGCAGGGGGAGCGGCAGGCAGAGGGAGAAGCAGGCTCCCCGCCGAGCAGGGACCCCCAATGTGGACTCGATCCCAGGACCCTGGGACCATGACCTGAGCCGAAGGCAGCCGCTTAACCGACGGAGCCACCCAGGCATCCTGACAGTTGAAACTTTTTTAATAATAAAATGGACTTGAGGCAAAATTAAAGATATTCCTTAAATTTGTTTGCCTAAATACAGAGGGTAAAGACAATGAGGGCTACCACAGGGACATAATCTGCATATCAAGCTCGGGGTATGGGACTTCTGGGTGGACCAGTAGGAATCCAATTTGCATGAGAGCAAGGGATACCAACATTAAGGCTCTCAAGCAGAGCGAGGAAGAACTGGTGTTTTAGGATTCACTCTCACTCTAGGATTCTTTTCCCCAACTTACACACAGGGAAGACCATTCATAACTCCAAACTTCAAACATCACCTCTTTTAGAAGACTTCCTAAACCAAAAGAGAATTCATAATTAATCTGTGCTTCTATTTTTGCATAGGTCAGCCTGCTTTATGATGTACCTGCTTCTTTGACTAAGCAGGATGCTTCAGATTTGCTAGGAATGGTTGGGGTGGGGGTGATCGGAGAGTGCTGTGTCTTACTCATCTAGCAAAACAATTGTCATACAAGAAATATAAAATAAATATTTGTTGAATTAATGAATGAGACATCAGTTAATGAAGAGGGGTGTTTTTAAATAAGAGGGTAGAGCTACTCAAATATTCTTTGGTACAGATTCTAGGAACTTGTTCCAAGTTTCTCAATAGATGGAATAAACAGAAGCACCCAATAATCTAAGTCCTTGCTATTCAAAGTATGGTCCACAAACCAGTGGCATCAACATGATCTTGGAGTTTGTTGAAAATGCATAATCACCACTCCAGACCTACTAAATCAGAAGCTAGATTTTAACAAGATCCTCTAATGATTCATAAGAACATTAAAGGGTAAGAATGATAATCTATGATAGTGGCTTTCATAATTGGCAGTATATTGGAATAACCTGGAAAGTTTTCTTTCTTTTTTTAAATTTTACTTCCAGTATAGTTTCAGGTGTACAATAGAGTGACTCAACAATTCTATACATTACTTAGTGTTCATCATGGTAAGTGTACTCTATTTATTTATTTATTTATTTATGAGAAAGAATGCGCACAAGCAGGAGGGACAGAGGGAGAGGGAGAGAGAATCTGAAGCAGACTCCACACTAAGCATGGAAGCTGATGCAGGGCTTGATCTCATGACCCTGTGGTCCCAACTTGAACCGAAACCAAGAGTTGGATACTCAACTGACTGCACCACCCACATGCCTCATAATAAGTGTTCTCTTAATCCCTTCACCTACTTCACCCATTCTCCCACCAATTTGTTCTCTAGGGGCACCTGGGTGGCTCAGTTGGTTAAGCAACTGCCTTCAGCTCAGGTCATGATCCCAGGGTCCTGGGATCAAGTCCCGCATTGGGCTCCCTGCTCAGTGGGGAGCCTGCTTCTCCCTCTCCCTCTGCTGCTCCCCCCCACCCCCGCTGCCTGTACTCTCCTGCTCTCTCTCTGTCAAATAAATAAATAAAATCTTTTTTTTTTAAATTTGTTCTCTATAGTGAGGAGTCTGTCTTTTGGTTTGTCTCTTTTTTTCCTTTGTTAGGTTGCTTTGTTTCTTAAATTCCACATATGAAAGAATTCATATGATACTTGTTTTTCCCTGGCTGAACTATTTCATTTAGCATTACACTCTCTGGATTCATCTATGTTGCTGACCATGGCAAGATTTCATTCTTTTTTATGACTGAGTAATATTCCATTGTGTATTTCCATATCTTCTATATCCATCCCTCTATCATGGACACTTGGGCTGCTTCCATAATTTGGCTACTGCAAATAATGCTTCAATAAATAAACCTAGGTGTGCATATATCTTTTTGAATGAGTGTTTTTGTACTCTTTGGATAAATACCCAGTAGTGGAATTACTGGATCATACTCACCTAAAAGGTTTTATGTACTATTGATGTCTAGGTCCCACCTCTAGAGATTCTAATTTGAGTAATCTGGACTTCTCTCTGACCAAGATGAAGTAATAGAGACCTAATTTATCCTCCTGCCTTAAATAGCAGAACAAAAACAGCATATGTGAAATAATGATTTTCAGACTCTATTATTTATTTCTGACTGAGTAGATACCCCAAATTTGCCAGCTTAATAAAACCACACATTTATTATCCCACAGTTTTTGTGTTTCAAGAATCCAGGCATGGTTTAACTATTACTAAATTACCACAAATTACCAATACCAAGAATGAACCTCTAGCTCAGGGTCTCTCCTGAGGCTGCACTTGAGGAGTCGGCCAGTGCTGTGGTCTTATCTGAATGCTGGACATTTATGTTGTTGTTGGCAGGATTCAGTTCCTTGTGGACAGCTGAACTTAGGGCCTCCATTACTCTCTGGCTGTTGGCCAGAGGCTACCCTCAGTTCTTTGCCATGTAGACCTCTCCAACGTGACAGCTTGCTTCATCAAAGCAAGCAAGAGAGAGTCTGCAAGCTAGAAGAAAGACATAGTTTTCTGTAACTTTTTTTTTTTAGATTTTATTTATTTATTTGACAGAGAGACACAGCGAGAGAGGGAACACAAGCAGGGGGAGTGGGAGAGGGAGAAGCAGGCTTCCCGCAGCACAGGGAGCCCAATGCGGGGCTCAATCCTAGGACCCTGGGATCATGACCTGAGCCAAAGGCAGACGCTTAACGACTGAGCCACCCAGGCATCCCTGTAACTTTCTGTAATCAGAGGAATGGCATCCTATTATACCTGCCATATCCTATTGATTAGTCACTAGATCTAGCCCACACTCAAGAGAAGGGGGATACATGAACTATGAATACCAGAAGGTAGAGATCACTGAGGGCCATCCCAGAAGCTGCCTACCATGCAGGCACTGAATAACAGATATCAAGGGACTGTGATTTCTAACAGAAGGGAAATTAACAGGGTCGGTTGAACAACTGTTTTAGCTTCCTGCCAGGAAGCACTTCCAGGCTAAGGTGCACAAAAGGGGAAATCAATCAGGGTCCAGCAGGCTCTACGAGGTAAAGATACAGAGAGAATAGTTCAGGAATGTCAAGGCAGTAAGAATGTATGAGACTGAGTACTGAATGCACAAAGAAAAAGCTCAGAAAATCTACTGAGTGGTCCCCTTGAGTCTTTGCCTGAATACTAATTTGTGCATGTCTGAGCAGAAACTACATGAATCCAGGGAAATTACCAATAGGAAGAAGTAAGCAGAACAGTTTCTAGAGTTCACACAGGTCAAGAATGGAAATCCATAAGACATAACAGCAGAATCCTCAAATATTCTTTAGACTATACTAAAAGCTGCTCTGGACTTGCCCTAATAAAATTTAAAAGGAAGTCTCCAACGTTCTAAACTAATTCCAAGTAGATTACTCAGGTACCAGGACAAAATCCAACTCTATTTGAAGGAATACCACAAAATCCAGCAATCAATAATGTAAAATTCACAACACCTAGCATCCAGTAACAAATAAGCAAGCATGCAAAGAAGTAAGAAAATAAGACCTAAAACCAGAACAGAATTCAGTCAATAGAAACAAACCCAGAAATGACAGAGAGTGGGAGTAGCAAACAAGCGTCGAAAAAAAACCTACTAGAACAGCTATTATAAATATTCTCCATATGTTTAAGAAGGCAAAGGAAAACATGACCATGGTGTGGGGGGAAAAAAATGGAAGATATAGAAAAGACCCAAAGACTTAAGAAAAAAAAAAAAAAACATATGAAATGAAAAATAGATTGTGTAGGATTAAGAGAAAAGTAGACACTGAAGAGGAAAGTTCAACGATTATCAAGGCACAATAATAAAATATCCAAAATGAAACAAAAACAACCGGAAAAACATGAAAAGAGCAGCCATGACCTGGGACACACAGTCAAGTGGGCTAATTTCTATGCAGTTGGAGTCTCAGAAAAAAGGAGGGAGGGAACAAACAATTTTTAAAGAAAAATAATGGTCAAAATTTTCCAAATTTGATGAACTCTATAAACTCGCAGATTCAAGAAGTTCAGTGAATTAGAGCAGAATAAGCACACAAAGAGGTTCAGGGTAATTAAGTGATTAAAGCCATTGATAAAGAAAAATTTTTTTAAAAGCAGGGAAAAAGATACTGTATGTACAAAGGAATAACGGTAAGAATTTTAACAAGTTTCTCAACAGAATCTATGCAAATCAGAAGAAAATGGAAAGTCATCTTTAAAGTATGAAAGGAACAAAGCAGCAATCTAAAATTTTTAACCATAAAAAACTTTCAAACTTGAGGGCAAACTAAAGATATTTCAGACAAACAATGCTCCCTGTCAGCCAACATGAATTATAAGCTACCCTACAGGAAGTTCTTCAGGCAGAAGGAAAATGATAGCAGATGGAAATGCATAAAGGAATAAAGAGAGCCAGAAATGGTAAATATGTAGATAAAGATATTTTTCTCTTTCAAAAAATTTTTTTAAAGTAATTGTTTAAAATAAAAATATCAATATATTCTGAAAATGTAAAATATACAAATGAGGAAGTAAAATTTATAATAAGATCACAAAAGATGAAAAAGCAGGAATGAAGGTACCCATTGTAAGCATTTTATACCATATGTTGATGGTCTTGTGAGGAGAGACCTCTTCCTCATCCTGTTCTCTCATAACAGGAGAATGATGTAAGAACAGTGACCGCAGTCAATAGACTTGAGCCACACAGAACCCGCTGGAGAGAGGAGGGTGGAGGGCGCCAGACCTCAGTAACTAGGGAGTGGTGCAGGATTTGCTTTTTCCCTAGGAGAGCCTAGGGCAATAGGTTCCTCACAATTTTTTAAAAATCATTATTTTTATCACATACCCATGAGAACTGCCTTAACTTTTGTTTATGAAAAACACCTTAAAATAAATCAAAGTGACCCAGGGATGAAAAGGAACTAGACAAATTTGCATTCATTAATCAAGCCAAATATTAATTTTACTTAATGGTAAACCGAGCCGATTTGTAGAAATCCAAATCATATATTTAGAAAAAATAATTATTAAAAACAGAACTCTGCAACATCACCACGTTCCTCAAACAAGAGGACGTGTGGCCGTCCTGCTTTACCACTACATGGCATGGAGACTGAGCACAGCAAGGCTGTGAGTCCAGCAGTCATAGGATTAGGAATCTTCACTCCTCAGGGCCCACGTGAGGGGGGCACATCTGTCAGGAGCCAGGGATTCACAGTTTGGGTCTGGTCTGGGCTTTTACAAAAAGCCTAGAAAGGGGCGCCTGGGTGGCTCAGTCATTAAGCGTCTGCCTTTGGCTCAGGTCATGATCCCAGGGTCCTGGGATGGAGCCCCGCATCCGGCTCCCTGATCAGCGGGGAAGCCTGCTTCTCCCTCTCCCACTCCTCCTGCTTGTGTTTCCTCTCTCACTGTGTCTCTCTGTCAGATAAATAAATAAAATCTTTAAAAAAAAAAAAAGCCTGGAAAAAAGGGTCTAGAGGACAGTTAGGAGCAAATTAAGGAGACTGAAATTAGGATCTATGAGGTACCCTTGATAAAGGGTTGGAGGTAATTTTGCATGAAAAAGAAAAAGTGACTAGCTGTCTTCAAATAAATTAAGAGTAATTACCAATAGATAATTAACAGTACAGCTCATTCCCATTCTACAAGATAGAAACAAGCAAGAATGAGTTTAAATTTCAACAGTGAAGTTTGATCATGGAGAGTAGAATTTATTGAGCAGAAGGGTGAATAAGCACAGAGAAAAATCTAGATTCTTAAAATATATTAAGTGAAGCTGTGTCTTCCTAACGCAAAGCATCCAGCTGACCCTTTAAAGTCATGTGCATAAAACATCTGTAAGATAAGTGAATTTATTAATTAATTGAACTCAGTAAACATTTTACAGCTTTTGGGAAATTTCACCCAAATAAAGAAAAGCATAGGAGTCCTATTATCTGATCTTGTTCTGAAATAATTTATATTATATAATTAGAGTAACAATGTCCATTTGACAGTGGACTCATTCCTACGGGCTCAGACAGCAGACAGAACTCCACCTAATTTCACAAGTCCTTATGGTGAGATTACAGAGATTTACTCAAATTACTCAACGCCTTGACTCCTCAGTGAATCACTGCTTTCTACCACCTACCAACCAAGTTATCTGAGAGCTTACAGAAATCCTAAACAAATTGATAATTTTTTAAAACTGAAAATGAAGGTATGGAGAATTCTCATCAAACTCGTTGTCTTCTTGGATTCAGGCAAGAAAGGTCTTTACCGACTAAGGTTTAGGACAAGTGAAAATGAAGATGAAGTGAAGTTGGGTGATTGTTATACATCCATAAGCTGTTTTTCCAGAAAGCTAGCCACCAAATTATTAAGGCAGTGGTTCTTCAAGTGTTTGCCAGACCAGGATGAGCATCACCTGGGAACCTGTTGGAAATGCAAATTCTTGGGTCCCACCCAACGTTAATATAATATAAACTAAATAAATTCTGCAGGTGGAGCCCAGCACCTCGCGTTTTAATAATCCCTCCAGGTGATTCTGATACACACTAAGATTTGATAACCTTTGGCTTAAAGGAATGATTTATAATTATTCTCAGCTGAGCCCAATCTAAGTCTCCCCATCTGGTGACTGGTGTTAACTGGTGATCCTTATGGGTCTCTATCTTCATGAACTGAAATGTACAGGATTTGCAGGTTTCCTACATGGAGGAGAGACACATGGAAGATATCTTGCCTGGATAGTGAGTGGGGTACATATTCAATATGTACTAATCGAAAAAAAAAAAAGCTTTACATATAATAGAATGCACACGTATTTGTTGATTATTTAACTCAGGCTAGTCCTTCTGCCTAATCCACTGGTTGGGATCCCCAAAGGCGTGGGGAGAGCCAGGAGCTGAAAGATCTATGCTCATCGAAACAAAACAGAAAATGAAAAAGTGAAAACTGTTTTGGGATTTGGAGCATCAGCCACTGCTTCGTGGCCCAGGTAGAAAAGTGGAGGTCAGCCCTGTTCCACATTGGAGCCCGGACATTTCCAAGGGCATGAAGCAGCTCCCAGGGCAACTGGCTATGCCTAGTTCAAAAGTGCTCTCCCAGGAGGCAGTAGCAGTAGAAATCACGGTAAGAACACAGACCTAGCAAGGGGTTGACACAGCTGCTCTCATTTGAGTATCAATATGACTTTACCTCTTTATCCACAGATTGGGAAGGCCTGGGACAATGAGGTCCCAAATATAATATAAAACAAAACTAAACTCAGCCAGGAAAAGTGAAAAGCATGCGACCAAAGTTCCTTTCAGGGTGTTAGAGAGTAATTTAAAGCCTCGGCAAGCTTGGTCTAGGTGCTTTCAGATTCAAAGCAGTGCAGTGATTGTCAGGTTCAATAGCTAGCTATTTGTTGATGTCAGTTGTCTGGGAATTATACATCTCTAGAAAAATCAATTCCTATAAAGCTTTTTAAATGGGGAAAGCCACAGGAGCTTCTGTATGAACAGTAGAACAGAGAACACTGAAGCTGACAGACCTCAGGTCTATCTTGAACTGGCGGTCAGCATGTATGTATTGCTTTTAAAATGTGGCAGTCGTTAATTCATACTAAAAATATTGATTGAGTACCTACTATGCATCAGGAATGGTGCTAGACACTGTGAATCACTGGAATCAGACAGATTACAGTCAGCCACTGTAGAACTGCTCTATTCAATATGGCAGCCACTAGCCACACATGGTTATTGAAATTCAATTCCTTAGTCCCATGCACCACATTTCAAGTGTTCAATACCCACATGTGGCTAGTAGCTACCATCCTGGTCAGCACAGATACAGATACAAGGTAACAGAGGGGGAGCTTTCCACTGTCTGTTTTCCCAAGTCTCAGTGCTGGGGTTTTCCTTTCCCACTTCCATCTCCCCCAGGGTATCAAAGCCCTCTTTTAGGGCTGGTGTTGTTATAAGTGTCCTGGGCCACAGTATTGGTAGAAGGTATCTACGTGGATCATTTTAACTGGGTCTCAGAAGAATCTCGAGGCAGATGCAGGCCTTCTTCTGCCGAGTAGATACATGGGCAATATGGCACACACTCTTTCCAATTCCATTGCTATGACATAAACTCTGGCTATGGTATAAAGCCTACCCCTTTTGATTCTCAAAAAAATCTATTGCAGAAGTTAAAAAGAAATCTGGAATATTAACAGTTTCTTGCTTTTTGTCTTGCTCCTATTTTTCTCCCTATGGCAATGTAGATGCCTCTGCCTGAGAGGGGGGAAAGTCACTTGCAAGGACAAGAGGAAAACAAAAGCACAAAGATTAATATTTCAAGATATTATCTTGCTACATCAAAACAGTAGAAAACATGATTCTTGCCTCCAAGCTGCCTATATAACTGGAAAAACATGAAAAATGGGGAAATTCATGAAAAGTTAATAACCATAAAGAGTAAAGTAACAATATTAAACAGAAATGGCAGAGGTGTCACTTGGATCTACATGATGAATACTTGAGGGCTGGTATAGACCCTAAGTGTGACTTTTACAGAAAGGTGAGGTCTGAGCTGCAAAGATTTAGTTGGATAACGGGGAGAAGAGGTGGAATTTCAGGTGGGGAACATAATAAGCAGAAGTGTGAATGTGGAGTTCAAATGTTTTAGGCAAAAGGAATCTAAGAGTTTGACTGTCATGCCAGGTGTGGGGAGCTAAGCCTGCAAGGGTAGGCTGAGAAACTACTGTGGGAGAGCCTGAATGCAGGGCTGAAGGGTTTGGTCACTATCCCATAGCAGGATGGGGCTGTCCTTGAACTGTGTACATAGGGAAGGGATACAGCTAGAGCAGCGTCATGACAATGAACGAAACACTGAACCCTAGCCGTAACATTTGGGTATCTGGATATACTGAAGCTGAGGCAGGCTGGAGACCGGAGGTGGGGAGGAGGCTACTGCCGGGGTGTAGGCATGAAGTGACCCAGGCCTGGAAGAGGGTGGGTAACATTGGAATGAAAAGGGATCAACAAGCATGAGTAGCATGCTGAAATGAAAATCAACAAGGCTTTGATTCTTTGGAGCTGAGGGAGAAAGAAAAGTCAAATATACTATTAACTCGGGCAAATTACTCAGCATCTATAAAATAGTGATAATAGCTGTGTTTTACAGGTTTCCCATGTGAATTAATAAAAAGACCTTTGTAAAATACAAGAAGTCTCTGGCATACAAATGAAATTTAAATCTGTCATTTGGAACTCAGATGGCCCAGAGCTGCCCTCCTCATTCCAACAGCCAGGGCCTCAGGGAAAGAGATCCAGCTGGAAGGGCAAGACCAACATACCCTCTTTTCCTTAAGGTCTGGGAGACTTTATACTCTTGTGCAAGAACCACTGGAATATAACAGAATTTTCCAGAACATACTGGGGCCCTCTGCTGTATTTTCAAGCGCATGCCACATTTCAGGTCTCTATAAGATTTCTGAGGCCCCTCCCATAACAAATAAAGGATCACAGCTCAAAACCCTGATGTGCTTATGTTTGTTTGTTTGTTTTTAAGATTTATTTATTTATTTGAGAGACAGAGAGAGCAGGAGGAGGGGCAGAGGGAGAGAATCTCAAGCAGATTCCCCACTGAGTGCAGAGCCTGATGTGGGGCTCGATCTCACAACACTGAGATCATGACCTGAGCAGAAACCAAGAGTCGGAAGCTCAACGGACTGAGCCACCAGGCTCTCCTGCTTTTGTCTTTTATTGTCTCAAACATCTAGTCTCATTGTATAAGCCACCTTGCCACCTGTTTTTCCCTGTCTCTAATCATTCCTAATAAAATGGTGTTTATGTCTCCACCTAGTCCACAAAACCTTGTTTAACATGCATATTGTTGCCTATGCCTTAGATTTACAACAAAAATAGAAAAAGTTGCTGCTACCATGCTGATTATCATTTTTAAGTAAAGGGGAAAGAAGGGAAAATGAGTAGGAAATTATTCTATTTATGTTGAGTGCTAGTGCTTGAGGAAAAGCTGGGTAAATTAGTGGCAAATATAAGGGCAGATGGAGATTTTTGTAAAAATTGTGAAGAAAATCTCCTGAGCACTTTCAAATACTCTAGAAATTATAGGTCTTGAGTCTTTATTATGTTGAATTTAACTTTAAATCTCTGCCCATCATTTTTACTTGAAACAGGTATATATAAGCAGGCTGTGAGGATATAGACATCGATGTCTGTGGGTGTACGTGTGTGTGTGTGAATGGAAGCATATGTCTACACACACATGTAAGAATGTATACACTTGTAAAGGGACACAAGAAGGGAAAGAGAATAATATGGCTGAAGAAAAAAGATTTTTCTGGGGTAACTGTAAATCAAGAAAAGGAGAAGTTAAGAAGAGCATATGTGTACAGAAGAAGAAATGAATTGGTCTATGCAGAGCAAAAAGAGAAAGGAAAGAGAGGAGAGAGAAGACTGTCACCGGCAGGTATCAGACGTTGGTCTAATAAATGAGACCCACACGCAGGGGCTGTGCTGTGCAGAGCCAAGAGGAAAAACACCATCAGACTAATCACATGAATGGTCAAAGTCTAAGCTGGTAACTTGAAGAGTATCTCTGTTCTGGAACTTAAAGAAGAGTCAACACACATTATAAGTTGGATTATAAATAACGGGTAACTTTCTTCCAAGGGATCCAGTACCTCTTCCTTCCCTGGCTGGACAGAAGGTGCCACTGAGGCCCCACCTAGAGCAGCATTCCCTGATTTACTTATTTCCTTGGCCCCATTAAAATATTCCTATCTGCGATCCCCTAATTTCAGAACAGTGTTCTAAGTGATGATTTGGTAAAGTTACCCATACAAATGGGAATGGGAATACTAATGAGTTAATCTGCAGTAGCACTTATGATGATTCTAGATGATTTTCTAGAAATAATCATTTAGGCTCCAAAGGTGTCTTGGCCAAGTTGACAGGCCAGATGGGAGCACAAGTTTGGATAGGGAAGTTCTTCCAGCATGACTTCTTAGGTCATACCATATAAAACTCACATTCAGCCCAAAAAGGGGAGGTAGAGAAGAACCTTCCCTTTACCTTCCATAGGCCATTGCCAAGGGACATGGCCAGAAGACTGATAGACATCCACAGAAGTGGGGCTACTTTGCCTTTCTCCATTTAATTCTCAGAGAATCTGATCAGGGCTGCTGGTAGCTCTTGGACAAGGGTGACCAACAGTTACAGTTTGCCCAGGACTGACGGTCTCCAAGGATGTGGAACTTCCAGTATCAGGACCAGGAGAGCTCTAGGCAAACTCAGATGATGAGTCACCCTAATATTCCTTCTCACAGGTCAGGCCTTGACTTGAATGGCGAATACCACAAAAGGATATCGATCCACCATCTGCACCCTGCTAGCTCTTTAGTAAAGAAATAGTAGAGTGCAATATAGATACTATCAAGTCTTCACTATTTCCCGTTATTCTCTCCACCTCCCACTAGACATTTCTGTAGTAAAATCGAAGGCAAATTCTCTTGTTGGGTAGCATCATCCCAAGTTAAACAGCCTAGTCAAAAATTATAAAAGGCCACAAAACATCCCATGCATTTGAGAGTAGTATCCATGAGCGTTATAAATTCTAAGTCTCTGGGGTTAGTTCCAGTGCTAATAGTCTGGGCCTGAAAAGTGCAAAACTGGCTCTGAGCCAAATTATAATGTACCTATTTCAGGTGCCCCAAGTCCATTACTATCTTCTCTCCAACAGGACTGGAGCGCCTTACAACCTTTGTTTCTTGTAGTGAAACCTGTGCCCAGGGAAATATCTAATACCAGCAATTTACTCATTAGTGTGAATGAAGTGGTAGCTCCCCAGGCTGGTTTAAATTGTTAAGTCTTATCTTTAATTATATTCTTTCATTCCTTCTACTACTAAGTATTCACTGAGAGCCCTCCATGATGAGGTTGGGATATAGTAAGTGAAAGCAACCCAGAGCCTGCCTCCAAGGAACTTAACCAAATTTGGCCTCCATTAATTGCAGGCATCAGCTGGCCAGAAAGAAAAAAGTGTTTAAGGGTAGGGATGGGTTTCCTAACTGCCCCTGACAGTGGAGCTCTTAGGCTGGCACTGACAGGGGCTGTTGTTTCAGGGTGAGATACTGATGAACTAATTGTAAGAATTAATGTGGATAGTAAAACCTAAAGTCCTAGTCTTACTTCTCTCTAATATTTGTTTAGACTTGAAAGATGATGTTAAGAGCAAAGAGCAGGAGAATGGAGAAGTGGTCTGGACAAAGAATAAAACCAAAGTGGAGGAAATTTAAAATAGAGAAATACGAAATCCTGATTTTGATCCAAAAAGTCATTGATTTCAAGGACTATATTAAAATCTCCCCAGAGCAAAACATTTTATGGACATTGATAGAGCAATTTCAACATCTGGGACAGGGAATGGATGAGTAAATATGGTACATCTTATGGAATTTAATGTATCTTTATCTATTACAAAAAATATAAAAAATAATGTAGCAGCATGGGAAAATGTTAACATGTTAGTCTTTAAAGTGGGAATATGAAAAATTATCTAAGTTGTGTTGAAAACTATGTAAAATTTATAGAAGCTTATGAGCAAGGACTAAAAAAGAATATGGACAATTGAAAATTGCAGATGTGGGCATAGTAAGATCCTGGGTCAGCTATTTCATATTTATCTGTCCTCTTATAATATTGTTTGTACAATAAACATTATAATAAATCAATTGGACAGGTAAGGATAGGGGAAAAGAAATGCTTATTTATAAAGCATTGATTGACTACAAGCTCAGAAAAAGCCAAGTGACAAAACTATGGGACTAATGTTTAAAAAAACTGATGAAATTAGGCTTCATCAATGGAAAGTTAAGCCAGATCCAAGAGAAATAGAAGTCTCAGCATACTGTGCACTAATTCAACCACATCCGGAATACTCTGTTTAGCTCTGGGCAACTTACTTTGTGGGAGACATTGATAAACTACAGCACAGTAAAAGAAGGGCAACTATAAGATTTGGAAAGACCTGAAAAGAACAGTAAATGACAATAAGTTTTAGAAATGGAATTCTAACTTAGAAAATGTTGCGGGGGTGTGCATCTGTAGGATTGTTATTATAAAAGCTGTGTTAGGTTTGCGTAAGTTTAAAAGGCAGAATTAGAATCAAGAGATAGAAACTTTAGGGAAGCAGTTCCCTAGCTAGAATAAGGAGGAACTTTCTAATAAAAACTGGCCAACAATGCAATGAACTATTTCAAAAGGTGGTGAACGTCTCATTGCAGAAAGCATTGAAATAAAAACAAGCAAAGAGTACCGACATTTGTTGGAAGTTTGTTCTGGATGGTTCCTAAAGACCCATTGAATCTTTAGATGGTATGTTTCTGTCCAACTTGAGACTGAGGAATATTTGTTATGTTTCTACAATTTCTCAGGTATAGCCATGAGACAGGTCAAGTCTTCCCTTACATAGCCTCATTCAATTTAGAGACATAAAATGTAATCAGAATGAAGCCAGATAAGAAGAAATAGATTTTGTCAGTTCCCATTGGATTGCATAAGCGTATCCTCTGAGTTTATTTTAAAATTCCATTGCTCAACATCCATTTGATTACTCTCAACCTAATTACTTTGGGCCACATTGCAATTTTCATACTTGACCTTTAATCTAATCACCAAGGAAAGAGATAAAATAAGTAACTTCTACGAGCCAGGCACCATACTAGACATATTACATACATAATTGTATTAGTCTTCCAACCCTATGAGGCAAGAATTATCATACCCATTTTACAGTGAAGTAGAGATTTGCTTATAATTAAGATAGACACACCCAAGATCCTACAGCAAATGCCAGAGCTAGACTTCAAACTCAGAGTCCAGGTTATTCCAAAGCTCTGCTTGACCATACTGCTGCTTTACCTTTCCCAGGCCAAACCACTGGAGATGGAAATTCACCCACAAGCAACTACAATCCTGTCTCTATGCAAGACCCTGCTCGTTATTTCACTTGTTTTGTTTTTAGAAACTGAGCTTGTTCCCACAAGAGGACCTAAAGCTGCTTGTTCTTTGAATGAGAATGTTCAAGCCAGTAACTTGCTTGTACGGTCACTGGCTTCAGAGCTGAGGTTGAAGGGATAATGGCCCCTGAAGATGTCCACGTGGCAGGGCAGAACAGAGTGTTCACATGTGATTAAATTAAGGAGTTTGAGATGGGGAACCACCCTGGATTGTCTGAGTAGGCCCAATTTAATCACAAACATCCTTATAAGAAGGGAACAGGAGGGGGGGCGCCTGGGTGGCTCAGTCGGTTAAACGGCTGCCTTCGGCTCAGGTCATGATCCCAGGGTCCTGGGATCGAGCCCCGCATCGGGCTCCCTGTTCAGCGGAGAGCCTGCTTCTCCCTCTCCCTCTGCCTGCCTCTCTGCCTACTTGTGCTCTCTATCTCTCTGTCAAATAAATAAATAAAATCTTTAAAAAAAAAAAAAAAAGGGAACAGGAGGGTTAGAGCCAGAGAAGCCGCCATGTATTACGGAAGCAGAGAGAATGAGAGAGAGAGAGAGAGATTTGAGATGCCATACTGGTGGCTTGGAAGATGAAGGGATCATGAGGCAAGAAATGCAGGTAGCCTCTAGAAGCTAGCAAAAGCAAAGGGATGGATTCTCCACAAGGAACTCAGCCCTGCTGATACTTTGATTTTTAGGACTCCTTTACTTCCAGAAATAAGATAATAAATTTGTGTTGTTGTAAGCCACTGGGTTTGTGGTAATTTGTTACAGGAGCAGTAGGAAACCACAGCCTAGAATACTCTCTTCAAATGAAGAGAAATTACCATATGGAGAACATCTTGACAACTGGAGAACCAGGAACTTTTCTGCCTGCTGGTGACAGACCGAAGGTGGCTGTGCGTGTCCCTGGCGGACCCAACACCCAGGCGAGAGTGGAGTAGGAGGCAGCATGGGAGGGGGCAGAGGGGGAAGGCAAGGAGGAAAGGGCCATCAAGAGAAAAGGAGAGATAAAAGAGTGAATGTAGAGGAGAGAGAAAGAACAAGGCACAGCCGGTAATGAGCAGTACCTTGCCACTAACTTGTGTCCTAAGAAAGACATATTTCTAAGTACTCTTAGAAATGTACAGGTTCTTGAGTGAACCTGATGTCAAAGTTAACATTTTCATAGAATAGGTATTGTATTAACACAAAGAGTATCAACTTGATTCCAGTTGTTGAAAGGGAGGTTTTAAGTTGTTTCTGAGCCTCTTGGATTCACCCCAGTGTTATTTTCTGTTCACATGACCAGCCTAAGAGAAGACAGGAGATCAGAAAGCCACGCCATGGGCAGGGATTACCATGAGCTCTGAGGCAAGAAGGAAAGCATTACCCTTCTTTGAGAGCCCACACAGGGGGAGTGCACAGCATTCCTGTCCCGTTCCTTATCAAGGAGTGCTCAAGCTGTAGTAGCAAGTACCTGATTCTCTCCCCGCTCAGCTTTTCAAAAGACGGCCACAAAGCCGGCCCTGAAGAGCACCCCGCCAGGGCGATTATTCGTGTACTCACAGGCAGTAGGCAATTCTGAGCATCTACTGGACCAGCTGGATTTGTACCTGGGCGCTCTGTAATATGAGGAATTTGTGTCTTCCTGTAAGGTTTGCCTCGCTTACCAAAGCCAGTGAACTTGGTTTGAGTGGATACGACCAGAAGCTGGACAACGTGCTGCACTTGATTCTACATGACCATTAACTGCAAAACTAGCTAAGATACTTTGGGGCTTCTGAGAAACCATGGAAGTTTACCAGATGCGGGCCCTAGTAGATATATTTTTCCGTTAAAACTTCTTAAAGATCATTTATTATAGTGCATTGATTCGAAGTCAGCTCAGACATTACTTAGCTATGCCATTTTGAGTAAATGACTGCATCTCTCCATACCCCGGGTTCCTTACCTAGATCCCTGCTTGTGCTGGGCCTCTTTGAGTCTACAGATGCGCACAGTGTCCTATTCCCTATCGGCACTTCAGTGGCACTCTCCCTAGCCCCTCTGTTAGAGGGTACATTTTTCTATGTCATTTGGAATCAAAAGCTCTCTTCAATGCCAGGCAACATTTAAAATGGGCTCATCATCTCTGTAAATCCAAAAGTCATCAATTATGATCTTCTGCTTGGTCACTCTCAGACTAGGAAAAAAAAAAAAACAATCAGAACAAAGTAATTGGAGAACCAGCCCCCCCAAATTAATAGCAACAAAAATATACATCCATACTGTAACTGAGTTCCTCCTACAAACATGAGTTCTTTCCTTCAATGAATACTTACTCATTCACGAGGGCCTCCTATGGCCAGGCCCTATCCTAGGCACTTGGGATGCAGTGATGAACAAAACAGACAAAGCTCCTGCCTTTAAGGAAGTTACATTCTAGAGAGAGGGACACACACTAAGTAAAAAGCACAAAACAGAAGAACAATGCTGAGTAGAGGGCTAGAAAGGGAGGAAGTAGGGAGAGGCGACAGGTGTTGTCCTAGGCTGGGCAGGTGCAGTGAGCGATAACAGAAATCACAAAACACCATCCCTGTCGTAAAAAGTTTACAGTTTGGACAAAGAGACTGAATGTCACAGAATGACATTTAGGGGACCAAACAAGATAGGTTTGGTTTATGTGTTTGAGTTAAACTCTAAAAGGATTTAGGCTAGGCTGAGAAATTAAAGAAATGGTAGGGAAAAAGAGAGACAAAGAACAGAGCTCCCATCAGAAGGTCCTTGGCATCACCCTGGGGATCAGAAACAGGGGGTGTACTGTCAGAAAGCAGCTGCTCCCCCGATGGCTTCCGAGGTGCAGGAGCCCCACCATGGACGCAGGAGCCCCGTTCCTTTCTGAACGGGGGCCCAGGCCTCTGAGTCGCAGTCTGAAGAGGAAAGCCTGGTTTCTGCTTTCTCTTCCCTAACACGCTTGACCCCATCTCTCCCGAAGGACCACGGGGAGGAGTGATGAGGTAATGTCTCCAAAGGGGTTAGTGTTCTGCTGACTCTTCTGGCAAAATGCAAATTATAACCAGGTGAAGCCACACAGTCTAGAATGGAAATCCTGGAGTCAAAATATTCAAAACATAACATCAAATACATAATCTCTCCCTAACCGGACAGTTCAGAGTACATATGATGTGGCAGGTTTTCCTGTCTTTCCTTAACCACTTAAAAACACCCTAACCTTTGGCCACGAGTATGTGGGTTTTGGGATGCCATATGGAAAAAATACAACTGACTTTTTGTGAGCCGTGCAGTGGCATTCCAAAGTAAATCAGGACACACGTATATCAGGCATGTTCATTTCCTTGGCTATGTGTTTGGCCAGATGATGTCAATACTTCGTTTGCCATAACTCTGGTCCAGCTGGCAAGCCCGGTCTGCACAAATCGTAGGATTTTAGGGATGGAAAGGAGCGGCATGAAACAGAAAAGGAAGTACAGAACACCAAGAGAGAAAAACTTGACTTTCAACAGAGACTCAACACATCAGCTCATCCTAAAACTTCAGTTCATCGTCTAAGGGAAAGCCTCTTGTAGAACTGTGAGGAGTATTATTCAGTAGAGGCTTTCAAAATACATTTCAGACATAAAATTCTATAGCACTACTAAAGGACAATCAAATCACATCCCCTCACCTTTCCTTTCTAAAGGTATTGTCTTATGAATCTGAGGTCATACAGTGCTGTTGGAAGTGCCAGGCTTACATGTGGGAAAACAATCACAAATATATATGTGTGTGTGCATTATTCTTTTATGATATTATATCTTCACTTTTGAAATTTAGGGTATGCAAATACATATATATAAGTAAATTAGTACCATCCATACTAATCCACTGCTCCGAAACAATCATAGAAATAATTTGGAAAATAGCCTTCCATATTTTTGATGGCATCTATGTTTTTAGTAAACTTGGGATCATGTTTTCTGTTTTGTAAGGGGCTTTTTTCCTATAATTTTGAAAGAGAACGGAAATTACACGTAATGTGACTGGTTCCTTGAAAGGGCAGTTCAAAGTTCAACCTCCTCAAATAGGTTTTCAAATGGTAATGTCATGAATGCCCAGGAGAAACAAGGAAATCCCTGAGTTCACCAGAGAACAGACATTGCACATGTAGTGGCTAGAATACAGCATTTTTTCTGTGTAATCTAGGACTACACCAAAGGTGAGGTGAGGGAAGTCAACCACTCTGCTGTTTCCAGTGGTGCTTCAGTGAGGTTTTTCATTGCATCTCCTTCTCTCATACACTTACTAGGCTCTCCAACTGGGTTTTATAGGAATTGAATCCACCCAAAGAAGACATAGGTCTCTGACTGCAAATAACAATAAACTACACACAGGTATTTCTTTCTAAATCAAAGTAGTCCGCAGATATTTACTAACTTCTAATTCAACCTAATTTATTACCTCAACATACTATGGTGGGTGAGGTGGGTGAAAGCTATTTTTAGTCCTATTTTACCAGGACATGTGGACCAAAAAAAAAGTACAGACCTTGGCTACAGCCATTAAATAAGCCATATATGGTCTCTTAATAGGACCTCAACTCCCTAGTTACTGTCCTGATTTCTCTGGGCTCTTAAGTAACATTTACTAATTCTTTTTTTTTTTTTTAATATTATGTTCTTTAATGAAAGTGTTCCTGCTCTAAATGACATATTTTCTCTACTTTTTCCTTCCCTGACTTTAATTTCTATGAATACTTAAAATATGTTTGTTTTTAAGAGTTCATCAGCTTCTGCTACAGACCCCTCCCCACAGGCATATTTTTCTTTTAATGTTGGCCCCAATATGACTGGATTGAGGAACATGTATGTAGGGGAAAATCAGCTTTCTTTTTCAAGCCCTATTTCCTATTTTCCCATGTAACTCTCTCTTCTCCTCTGTCATACCCTTCTACGTGGGCTAGTTACTGTGTGATTCCTCTATAACCGGACCCTTAACCCCATCAATGAGAAACCATGTGGGAAATTACTGTACCCTGGGTCACACAAAGGGATCTGTATAGTCTCTCTGCAAACAGTGGTCAAAATGGTATGCTAAAAACCGGTTCTCGGTGGGGGGAGAAGGAAGCCCTGAACCGCAGCATTTGCCAGTTTCCATGGTATAAATACTACCACCATGACTGACTTCAAGCTATGAACATTATTCACTAAATACGGAGTTGAGACGAGAAGCATATGCAGCCAGCTCAGAAATCAGAAGTGGAATGCCTATCTAAGTCCTGGGTTCCTGACTCACAAAATCATAACCAAACTAAAATGGCCATTAATTTTGGGGGTGGTTTGTTATGTAACAGTAGATAATCAGAACAGCTACCAAGCTAAGAAGTAGGATGAGGAAGGTAATCAATAAAAACTACTCAGGTCAACCCAAAACGTGGCAGAAGGATGGGAACAAAAACTATTAGGATGGTAGATTTAAATCCCTGTATAACAGCAATTACATTAAACAAACCAAATGTCTCAGTTAAAAGACAAAGGTCACCAGCCAGGATTTACAAAAAACAAATAGATATGATGCTTATAAGAGATAACATCAAAAACGTAAGGACATGGAAAGCAAAACAAGGGAAAAAATATAGAGCATCTGAACATTAACCAAAACCAAAATAACGTGACTATTTTAATGTCAAAGACAGTAACCCTTAAGGCAAAAAGCATTATTAGAGAAAAGGAGGGACACCTTATTATGACAAAATGTTCAATTCACCAGAAAGAAAAACTGCTTTAAATTTGTATGCATATAATAATATGGTGTTAAAATATATAAAGCAAAAATTTAAAGCACTTCAAGGAGCAATAGATGAATCCACAACCAGACTGGGATATTTTAAAATACTTCGAGAATAAATTAGTTGGCTCATTTATTCATTTAAGTTCTCTTGTGTATCCTTATTCAGCAAGAACTGTGTTAGATGACTGCTGTGAGTGGAATACATTCTCTATAGGAAAAATTATTCTAAGTGATAATAAAACCATTTGCTCTTTGTTCAAGGCAAAGAAATTAAAGTGAGGCCCAAGTTTTATCCAAAATCTTAAGATTTCTCACTCATCCTCTACTTAAACTATATTGACTGAGATTTTTGGAAGTTTTGGGGAAAGACTACCTGCCTAGAATGTCATGGAGTTAATTTTCCACATCAACCTATTTCCAGACTTAGAGGACTATCTCTGTAAAAAAAATTTTTTTTTTCCTAATATGTATTTAACAGTAGCAGTAAGGCACTCTGTTACAATGAGGTGACCAATAGATCAGAAACTGGATTATTATCTGAGACATACCTGTCCATCCCATAGAGCTGGATTGTCTGGTCGTATTTCTTTGTGTTTTCTCAAGTACCCCTTGGTGGTAATAATTTACTTCCTTATAACAATCATTACAGAGCTTACACAAATATTCGATTAACAGCTGATCTGTCCCATATTCCTATTTCCTTGTAAGCCACTAGTTGATAAGCACTATATAACAGTTCAGTAGCATTTTGGCTTTTGTTTTGTTTTGTTTTAATTTTTTAATTTTATTTTATTGTTATGTTAGTCACCATTCATTACATCATTAGTATTTGCAACGACGTGGATGGAACTAGACAGTTTCATTTTGAATCACCTGCTCAATCACACTTATTGTTCATGATGCTTTAGTTCTATTTACAGCATTCTTTGCTTTAGGAATCAAGAATTATTTTACTATTGACTATGGGCCAACAAGAAAATGGACCCTTGTCTTCTCTTGGCAAGAGAGTACTGTTTCTTATTTTAACCAAAAAGACAAATATTCAAAACACTTCCATTTTATGGTTACACTTGTAACTTTTCACTTTTGTAGATACGTGTATCACTCATACTGCATGGACAGTATGGTTCATTTTGAGCATTGTTTTAAATGTTCCAGTACTGAGATGAATATAGACTCCTGGCAGCTAGGCAGAGTACTGGCAGTCTATCACCCTCCATCTAATGCAGGTCTCTAAATAGAGTCTGGACAAATCTGTGCAGTTGTTCTTGCCAAGTCTTTCTACCATGACTATTACCATCACTCTATGGTCCTGATTTTCAGCCAACAATACATTTATTTAAGTCTGCTAAATTAAGATTGAGGAACAGGTTTTTTGCTTATCTGCCAGATAAGCAGCAAGGGTTACTCATTGAAGCACAGAGGATATCTTCCTACAAAATACCTGCCAATGGGGTACAGATCATGTTTAGATAGAAAAGCTCCTTTAACAAGGACCATCAACTCTAGCCTCTATAATCTTTAGTATTTAAGCTCTCTAGAATGTCTTTTTAGAAAGCTAATATACTCTTTTCTCATTTTCTAACCCCAACCTATGGGTAAATGTATCTGTATTCCTCCATTTGGTTATCTTTACCCAAAAGCTAGCCCTATCACCATAGAGAAGGAAAGGGTCTATTTCACTCTAGTAAGTAGGATGCATCTCCCCTGATGATAGTTAACGCTCTTCACTAGGCTAAGTTTCGTCTTTGATCTGCTGACACAATTGATCTTGAATTTCTATTGGTTCTGATGCATCTTGTTTTGAGATTTCTCTCACAAAGCTTTGTTTAATTCTCACTTGCTTGTCGTTTTATGTCTGGCCTTTGAACCCCAGAGGGGCTTGATTTCTACCCCTCCCTCTTCTTTTATCCTTTTTTTCTTATTTTTTAAAGCTGATTTAGCATGATCCTCATGTAGTGCTTTAGATGTACAGAGGGGAGGGGGAAGCTGCATTAGTAAAACAGCAGTGGTGTGTTCACAACTCCGTTCCATTTAAAAATGTCTCCCTTATTCTCAGGGAGTCTTTGGAGTGCTTCCGTGCTGGGCAGCTGCAAATGTTCCATAAGAACAAGCAAACCACACAGTCACTTAACGTTGTGGTTTCGTTCTGCTGTCTTTATTGTAGTTGCCTGAGCCTCGAAGATGCCTGCTGTCCCTGCACGGTGCTACTAAAATTTTCCCTCTGCAGAGTAAAATGATGCCTTACCTTCATATAACACTTTAAAATTTCAGGTCTATGTGGGAGTCACGTGATTTTCAGCACAACTCCGCACACTGGTAGGACAGGAAGAGACAGACATCCAAGCTAATAGAGGGTACTGGTAAGTTCCAGGAACCAAGAGGAGTCTCTCCAAGGGCCAAACCCTCTTCTTTTCTTTCCTCTTCAGCAGAAATGGATGACAAACTGTTCCCTTTGCCTAAACGAATTGAAGGCCAGCTGAAATGTGGAAGCCAAAGTGAAAAAATGCCTGCCTGGAGCACTGTATACTCTCGTCAGTTTACAAACTACCCATCTCTAATGGGGTGAGCCACCTCCCTTGCTTCAGTAAACAAATAATGAGGAGGAGGAGACTGTAGTTAGATGCACATTCCCAGGGTTTTGATGGGTAATTAGCCAAGTGACTATCATCACAGTTAATGGACCTCCCTTGGTTAAATTCCCTTCCATTGGATACCATTGGAAATAGATCCTTTGGGTCAATGAAGCTCTTCTGGGGTGTCTGCTATTATCCAAAAGGCACAGGTCCATAGCCCACCTCTGGCTTGGCTTAACTGATGCATTAGCAACAGAGTCTAAATTACTCAGAGAGAGTGTCTATTTCCTGGACCAGCACATCAACACCAAGCACTAAGGAGAGTTCATCAATGGGCCAAGCAGAGAGTCTGAAAGGAGCTACCACACAGTGGTGCAAATAAGAGCTCAGCTTCTGGGAACAGCAGGTAGGGAAATGGAGCCAGCTACAGGGGGATGCAACGCATGAAGGTGCCATGAAAAATAACCTGTCTACTAAAATTAAAGAAAAACAGAATGGTGGGGAATTTAAGGAAGATCTTCAGGCAGAGGGGGATTTTCTTTTTTTTTTTTTTTTTTTTGCACCTGCTGTCAGTAAGCATTAGACCAGAAACATCAGCAAACATTGATTAAGCATATTGCCTTGATAAAACTTCAGGCAAAAGAAGAAAGTAGTTCAGCAGCTCCAGAGCCCAGAAGACAAATTACTCTTGGTACGGCAATTAGAATGGGGGAAATTGCTGTACCTTTTTGAAAAAGCACTCTGAGCTTGGTTCTGTAGACAATCTAATAATAGCTGATATGGCTTTAGAGAAAGCACCTGCACTCCTATCATGCTTTGTAATTTTTTTAAAAAGTACTTCAGGTATAAAATGCCACATGACCAAAACTATGAAGGTCAGTCTATTTCTAAGCTATAGCTCAGACTGGATGCTTTAAGCTAGTTTCCTTCAAGAAATACGTGGTATAATAAGTGAAAGAAGAAAGACTTTAGAGACCCAGCATTCCCTCCACTTCCTGTTGTAATGTTCATCCTGAGCTGGGTGTTCTGTCGATTTTCCTCCAGCAGGTCGATAACATGAATGTTTCACAAGCAACTTTAAAATGCGTTGGTCATTTTGGGATCCATTTCTTCAGTGTTCTTGCTGGTCCTTCTGACCGTGTGACGGCAGTTGGGCTGTGAGCTCAAAATAACATTCCCGGGTGAGAGGACCTGCGTGTGCTCTGTCATGGTGATCACAAGTAAATTCCAGCTTGCTTCCAGTTTAAACCCAGCAGGCCGAGTGAGTGGGAATAAAGGTGAAGTCACATAAGTTTCCGTGTGTGTACATGTGTGTTGTGCACTGAGCCACAAATACATACACTGATACTCATGTTTTGTATTGCTTCTTTCCTTGAAGTGGAAGGAAAATGAATTTTCTATTTATTGTGTATTCATTATGTCAGCCTCTGTGCTGGGCCTAATGATAGCAGTCTAGTGCTCAGTCACATGGCCTCTGAAGTCAGACTGCTCTGGTTGAAATCCTGGGTCTGTAACACTGGACTAGAACTCAACCCCTCCAAGCTTCCTTTTTCTCGCCTATTAAACATGGATATTAATAGAACTTATTTCAAAGCGTTATTGGAAGGATTCGATAAGTATATGCTGCTTAGCATATGACAATTCGCAATAGATGAGATACTATAATATTTCATTTAGCACAATAATAGTCCTATGAGATACAAGTATTAGCCCCATTTTATAGATGTGAGAACAGAGGCTAAGGAAAATTAACTAAATTCCCTGCAATTTTAAAACTAGCAATGATCTCTCCTATGAAAAAAGTTAAAAGAATGAACAACGATATTCCTTAGGGGAATGCTACCTGCTGTAGCAAATAAACCTCAAGTTTGTAAAAGCCCACCCACAGTAAAAATGTATTTCTCTCGTGTAATACTTTATGGTGGCTTCCTAGTTGGTCAGTAACTCTCCTCCCCGTCATGACTCATACATCCCGCTTTCTTCCATTTGGAAGTTCTGCCATCTCCTAGAACCTTAAAGCCACTCACAACCAGCTAGCACAAGGGGAAAGAGAACATGTTAAAGGCATAATGACTTCTTAAAATCCTGGGGTCAGAGTAATCCATGACTTCTGCTGGCATTCCGTGGATAAGAACCAACCATAGGGCCACACCCGGGTGCAGAGGGCGCTGGGAACGACGGTCCCTAGCCAGGCAGCCTCATCCTATGGTGTGGGGGAATACAATGTCAACATAACATAGCATTCATTCCTTGCTGCCACTGGGTCAAAGGACAGCATCTTCAAGCATGAGGCACATTATTTGATTTGGAGGAATTCTTTTATTCTCCTCCTAGTCCACAAAATTTCTCCAAATTAAAACTTCACTCTTCTATCTATCATTGTCCTTATTTCTTACCAAAGGAATTTTAGATCTGTCTCTGTCAGGGTCTTAAACAATTATCTTCATGGGTCAAGATAATTGTGCTATGCTAAGTCTGATGGACAAAAGTGGAGGAGGAATCTGGCCAATTCAAATGATAGCCTGAAGCTTGTTATTTTGTTATGCATGTGCTTCTCTGGGCTTCAAATATTGATAAGGGCCATGGAGTGAGCCCATCCTTTAAAAAATCAAAGCCCTGTGCTGAGAGTGAACTAAAGGGGTTCTGCATTGAACAGCTTGTGTTAACCCATAGAAAAACCATACTAAATGCCTGCAAGTGGAATTCAGTTAAATGAATAATTAAACAAGACCACACACATAATCAATGACCCCTGTTTTAGTTATCTATTGCTGTGTAAGGGACCACTTCAGAACGGTGGATTTAAACAACCATTTTATTACCCTCATGATTCAGTGAGTTGACTGGGCTCATCTGGGCAGTTCTGCTCTGTGTGACATCAGCTGGGGCTGCAGTCATCTGGGGGCATGATTAAGCTGGATCATCCAAGTTGGCGCCCTCATAAGAACTGGTGCCTTGGTGGGGATAGCTGTAAGATTGAGTACAGCTGGGTCACTGAAACAGTTGGTGCCTCTTTATCTTCCCATGTCATCTCAAGCCCTGTCACTTTCCACATGGCCTCTCCATGAGTTCTCTCCAATAGGGTAGCCACACCTCTAATATGGCAGCCCGGGATTCCCAAAAGCATGGAAGTAGAAGCTGCCAAATCTTCCTAAGACTTTGTCCCAGGACTAGCATAAGGTCATTTCTGTCAAATTCTATGGTTAAGGCAAGGTTCAATGGGCTGGAAACATAAAAAGGTATATACTAGAAGGTGTGGCCCTCTGGGCACCATTTAAGAGGTTTTTACCAAATCCCTAGCTCACCAATAAGAATGAGCACCATGCCAGACCCAAAAGCAGTCAGCATGGCCTAATAAGAAATTTGATGTACTTGGCCTCTCATCCTTTTTTTTTTTTTTTCCAATTTATTCTTTCCTGGGAGTCTGTTTTACAGGGGAGTAGTGACACTCCACAGTATTCCTGACCTCAGAGTAGCAGAGGCCAAGAGCAGCAGTCTGAGTTGTGATCAAACAATTTAATTCCATTTATAGATGGTTCTCTCACTGTTCTACTTTCAGATAACTGAAGAGATGGCATGAACAGATCAGGGGAAAGTAGAATCAGAGATGAGGAGGGGCAGACAGTCAATCTTCCCATAACAAACGGGGTGGCAATGGAGCCAAGGGCCATGGAGAGACGTTAGAGGCTGGGAGAATAGTTAGGGCGTGCCTGTGTAATCTATGTAAGAATCAATGATTTGGGGATCTCATTTAAATACAGTGGGAATTTAAGAAACATTTGTAATGTATAATTCACAGGATTTGATGACCAGTGGCTTTAAGAAGGAAGGGAGAACAACTCGAGTGTGGGAGCTTGAGTGGCAGGATGAGTGAGTTCCATCAGATACCAAGAAAGGAAAGAGAGTAGGAGGAGTGTTTGGGGGTAAATGATGGAGATTTCACTTTTGAACACATAGAATTTGAGGTGTTTGTAGGAGATGTACTGAAGTTGAACTGTGGGCGATTGGATATACATTTCTGTGGTGGTTATTTGTTTTTCTTTTCTTTTCCTTTCCTCTCCCTTTCCTCCTTATTTATTCTTATTGCCCATGTTTCCCGCTTTGTATAGGGGGAAATTCCCCCACTGAATGAGTCCCAATGAGAGACAGCCCACATCCCAGTATAAAATCTTAAAGGGCCAGATTTTGCTTTCTCAGCCCTCTTGTAGCTAGGATATGTACCCCTGATGCAGGTTTGACCAATCAAATGCACCCATCCAAGACTATGAATTAGGAATGGGTAACTTAAAGAAACAAGGACAATGGAGTATTCATTCTGCAGGCAGCAACAACATCCACTTTCCAAGGGAAAATGCTCTCTTAGTGTCCAGTGCTTGGGACAGCTGGGACCTTTCTAGACTCACGATGCTGCTTAGCTTTGGCTTCCCTTTCTTTTAGCCCATTTGCTGAGTTTGCTCTTTAGCTTTTGCAAAAAGTCTGGGAGCTACACAATATATTTTTGATAATTTACATTTTGCTTGAATGAGCCTCTGGTAGCTTGGCAGCTTGGATCCCTGGCCAGCTTATAATCTGGAACCTGAAGGAGGGACTGGGGATTCATCAGAGAAAAGATGGAGGTAGAAGCCACAGGGGTGAATGAGATTGTCCAGGGTCCACAGAGAAAGTGTCAGGGTAAAAAAAGAAGTGGGTTGAGGACAGGGCCCTGAGGAATAGTTACATGGAAAGGCTGGGCAGAGCAGAACGCCAACACTGTGCCCCTGAGGGCAGACACCTCAAGGACTATCTTCCTCTGCCAGTTTCCCCAGAACGAAATCATCTAGGGCACAGTGGATTCAGGTATCAGAGGGGTTAAGGACTCAGCGTCCTGCTAACAGGACAGATTTGTTGCTATGACAATTCAGAGAAACCATGAAAGCCATCAAGGGCAACGGACAGAATTGGAAGCACAAGACCAACATCAGCAGTCAGGCAACGAGCAACCAGGCACCTAGAAAGGAGGAAAGCCTGAGGCACAGCTAAAAGATTGAGGCTCAGGGATGTCTGGAGTCCAGAGTTAGGGAGAATGCACTGGCTAGGAGGACACACCAAGAAAGAGGCTGCTTCTGGGGAAGAACCTATTTGCCATCCTGTCCTTTCACACTTGAGACCATCTGCTCCGGGGTACCTGGTCCAGGCCTTAAAGGTCTGTCTGTATAGTCAGAGAAAGAATAAGAGCCCACGGGGCATGGCATTTATCACTGACGAGGGGCAGAAGTGCTAAGCTTCCTGGGAAGTTCTCACTCCAGGCAGCAAAATGACTGGGTGGTTTAAATTATGAAAAGGTTTTATCCAAATTAGAACCAAATAATATGTGATATTTCTGGATGTGAGTTCATCCCTGGTGCCAAGAGCTACTAAGGGTGGGGAGCCCTACTGGCCAGCACCTCCCCATGCTCCCCTCTCTGCTGCAATCTCCTCTCCCAATGAGTGGTGTTCTGTTGTGTTGGAGACACGCATTCCTTACTAGCTGGGACTGCATGATTTAGCCCCGCAATCCACACCGTCTTGGACATTAATTGAATGTCTACGTCTTTCCGACGAGGCTAAAGCACCTCACAGTACTTAATGTCTCTTGTCCTTCCCCAGAGTCACCCACAAAACACTAACAGATGCAAGTATTTGCATCTAGGTGACCTAGATGGCTTATATATAGAAATCAACATGAAACTTTTATGCCTAACATTTCAGTCCAATCCTTACCATAGGACATGGTGTGTTTTCCTTACCACAGCTTTTTCTTCTTTGCTGTATTGCTCTTCAGAAAAGAACTAGGACACTGAAATGTGAGGATGTAACCACATGGGGTGACTTCAGTTATCTGATGTCTATGAAGACATGATAGATGAAGACATCTATCTGATGTCTATGGCCAGTCGACTCGTCCTTAAGATGATATGGAAACTTCAGACACAGCTGCTACTTTGCGAGTGATTTTGTGATCCTGTTAGCCATTGTAATGGCTTAAATGGCATTCTGATTACTGCTTTAAATGACTGCTTTTTTACTAAAGGTAGCATTTTCATTTAAAAATATGGGTTGCTGGTGTTTCCTTTTAAAAGAAGGCTATGTTTAGTACACAGGAAAATGAGTATATATTTGTAGAGGTTTTACTCAGATACATTTCTGTATCTCCGATTGATTTTTGGAATATGAATGCTTCAATACTTTTGTGGGTTCAGTGGTGTCATATCAAGACTTACTACATTTTTCCTGGTTTTAAAATATTGTTAATTCTTCCACAGGCTTCCCATAGCTCCAGTTTATTTCTGGTACCTACAACAAGTCCACCAGCTGTGTTTATGATTATACATAGTTTTAGAAAGGAGACTTGACTTAGTACATTGTATGCTGGAAAGATAAAAAGACACTTACCCTGGATATACATTTCTCTTCCTGCCTACGATGCTTCTGCCAAAACCATCGGCCATGGCCTTCATGGAAGGGCTTTTCACACAGCATTGCTTCTGATCAAGGAAATCACTTCACAGAAAATGAAATGTGGCAATGGGTCCATACTCGTGGAATGCTCTGGTCTCACCATGTTTCCCACCATCCTCAAGCAGGTGGCTTGATAGAACTGTGGAATGACCTTTTGAAGACTCGGGTATAGCACCAGCTAGCTAGATGACATTATCTTGTGGGGCTGGGTCAGTGTTCTCCAAGAGGCTGGACATCCTCTGTATAAATGTCCAATTATATTTTTTGTCCTATAGCCAAAATTTAGATGTCCAGGAATTAGGGACAGAATTAAGGATAGAAATTGGTACCTTTCAGTATTACCCCCAAAAGACTGATGAGCAAAAGTTTTGTTTTCTGTCCCTACAATTTTATGCTCTGCTGCTGGTCTAGACATTTTCATTCCCACAGGAGGAACACTTCCACCAGGAGGCACAATACTGATTCCATTGAACTAGAAGTGAGGACTGCCATCCAGTTACTCTGGCCTCCTTGTGTCCCTCAATCAACAAGGAAAAAACAAGTTACTGTGCTGGCTAGGGAGACAGATCCTGATGACCAAGGAGCAAGAGGACAGGTACTCCGCAATGGAGGTAAGGAAGAATGTCTGGAATACAGGAAATCCCTTAGGATATCTCTTAGTGTTACCATGTGCTGTGATGAAAGTCAATGGAAAACTATAACAACCCAACCCAAGAAGGGCTTCTAAAGGCTCCTATTCTTCAGAAATGAAGTTTTGGGTCATCCCATCAAGCAAAGAACTATGACCACATGAGGTGCTCGCTGAGAGTGAAGATAATGCGGAATAGGTAGTAAAAGACAATATTCTAAGTATCAGCTACAACCATGTGACCAGTTACAGAAACAAGGACTGTAACTATTATGAGTATTTAGTTATGAATATATTTGCGTGTTCATATATTGTTATGATATGGCAAATGTCTCTGCTGCCTTTCTTCTCTTATCCCCTTACCATATAACATAAGATACAGTGACTTTAGATCATAGTATTTAATAATTGCTAACTTTACAGCATAATATTTCAGTTAAAGGATATCAAAGAGAAGAATAAACATCATTGAAGGCTGTGCATCATCTCCTGGGGAAAGGATTAGTTCATTTTTTATTGCATGCAGGGTTGTTGTGTCATGTGAAGCATAAGTATGACCCTATGATTATCTTTATGTGGAGATTAAACATGATTTAAGAAGATGAATATGGGTGCTAAATTGACAAAAAGTGGACTTGAGATGGTATGTATGTCAGTTTGGCTGGACCACAGTGCTCAGATATTTGGTCAAACATTATTTTGGGTGCTTCTGTGAGCATGTTTTTGGATGAGATTAACATTTAAGCTGGTGGACTTTAAGTAAAGCAAATTGCCCACCAAAATGTGGGTGAGCCTCATCCAATCAGCTAAAGTCCTGAATAGAACAAAAGACTGACTGCCCCTGGGCAAAAGGGAACTCTGCAGCAGATTGCCTTTGGACTTGAACTACAACACTGACTCTTCTGGGTCTCCAGTCTGCTGGCCCATTCTACAGATTTCTGGAGAAATAAAAGAACTAAAATCTAACCAAGTTGAAATCAAAAAGGCTATTAATGAGGTGCAATCAAAAATGGAGGCTCTAACTGCTAGGATAAATGAGGCAGAAGAGAGAATTAGTGATAGAGAAGACCAAATGATGGAGAATAAAGAAACTGAGAAAAAGAGAGATAAACAACTACTGGATCACGAGGGCAGAATTCAAGAGATAAGTGATACCAAAAAATGAAACAATATTAGAATACTTGGGATCCCAGAAGAAGAAAGAGAGAGGGGAGCAGAAGGTATATTGGAGCAAATTATAGTGGAGAACTTTCCTAATTTGGGGAAGGAAACAGGCATCCAAAAACCAGGAAGCACAGAGAACCCCCCTCAAAATCAATAAAAATAGGTCAACACCCTGACATCTAATAGTAAAACTTACAAGTCTCAGAAACAAAGAGAAAATCTTGAAAGCAGCTCGGAACAAGAGGTCTGTAACCTACAATGGTAGAAACATTAGATTGGCAGCAGACCTATCCACAGAGACCTGGCAGGCCAGAAAGGACTGGCATGATATATTCAGGACACTAAAAGAGAAAAATACACAGACAAGAATACTATACCCAGCTAGGCTGTCACTGAAAATAGAAGGAGAGATAAAAAGCTTCCAGGACAAAAAAAAAAACTAAAAGAATTTGCAAACACCAAACCAGCCCTACAAGAAATATTGAAAGGGGCCCTCTAAGCAAAGAGAGAGCCTAAAAGCAACATAGACCAGAAAGGAACACAGATGATATACAGTAATAGTCACCTTACAGGCAAAACAATGGCACTAAATTCATATCTTTCAATAGTTACCCTGAATGTAAATGGGCTAAATGCCCCAATCAAAAGACACAGGCTATCAGATTGGATAAAAAAACAAGACCCATCGATATGCTGTCTGCAAGAGACTCATTTCAGACCCAAAGACACCTCCAGATTGAAAGTGAGGGGGTGGAAAACCATTTACCACGCTAATGCACACCAAAAGAAAGCTGGGGTGGCAATCCTTATAGCAGACAAATTAGATTTTAAACCAAAGACTATGATAAGAGATGAGGAAGGACACTATATCCTACTTAAAGGGTCTATCCAACAAGAAGATCTAACAATTGTAAATATCTATGCCCCTAACATGGGAGCAGACAATTATATAAGCCAATTAATAACAAAAGCAAAGAAACACATTGACAACAATACAATAATCATAGGGGAATTTAACACCCCCCTCACTGAAAGGGACAGATCATCTAAGCAAAAGATCAACAAGGAAATAAAGACTTTAAATGATACACATACACTGGACCAAATGGACTTCACAGATATATTCAGAACATTCCATCCCAAAGCAACAGAACACACATTCTTCTCTAGTGCACATGGAACATTCTCCAGAATAGATCACATCCTGGGTCACAAATCAGGTCTCAACCAGTACCAAAAACTGGGATAATTCCCTGCATATTTTCAGACCACAATGCTTTGAAACTAGAACTCAATCACAAGAGAAAAGTTGGAAAGAACTCAAATACATGGATGCTAAAGAGCATCCTACTAAAGAATGAATGGGTCAACCAGGAAGTTAAAGAATAATTTAAAAACCTCATGGAAACAAATGAAAATGAAAACACAACTGTTCAAAATCTTTGGGATGCAGCAAAGGCGGTCCTAAGAGGAAAGTATATAGCAATACAAGCCTTTCTCAAGAAACAAGAAAGTTCTCAAATATACAACCTAACCCTACATCTAAAGGAGCTGGAGAGAGAACAGCAAATAAAGCCTAAACCCAGCAGGAGAAGAGAAATAATAAAGATCAGAGCAGAAATCAGTGAAATAGAAACCAAAAGAACAGTAGAACAGATCAACGAAACTAGGAGCTGGTTCTTCGAAAGAATTAATATTGATAAACCCCTGACCAGACTTATCAAAAAGAGAAATGACCCAAATAAACAAAATCATGAATGAAAGAGGAGAGATCACAACCAACACCAAAGAAATACAAACAATTATAAGAACATATTATGAGCAACTCTATGCCAGCAAATTAGATAATCTGGAAGAAATGGATGCATTCCTAGAGACGTATAAACTACCAAAACTGAACCAGGAAGAAGTAGAAAACCTGAACAGACCCATTACCAGTAAGGAAATTGAAGCAGTAATAAAAAAATCTCCCAACAAACAAGAGCCCAGGGCCAGATGGCTTCCCAGGGGAATTCTACCAAACATTTAAAGAAGAATTAATACCTATTCTTCTGAAACTGTTCCAAAAAATAGAAATGGAAGGAAAACTTCCAAACTCATTTTATGAGGCCAACATTACCTTGATCCCAAAACCAGACAAGGACCCCATCAAAAAGGAGAATTACAGACCAATATCCTTGATGAACATGGATGCAAAAATTCTCACCAAAATACTAGTCAATAGGATCCAACAGTACATTAAAAGGATTATTCATCACGACAAATTGGGATTTATTCCTGGGTTGCAAGATTGGTTCATTGTCCGCAAATCAATCAATGTGATACAATACATTAATAAAAGAAAGAACAAGAACCATATAATCCTCTCAATAGATGCAGAAAAAGCATTTGATGAAGTACAGCATCCTTTCTTGATTAAAACTCTTCACAGTGTAGGGATAGGGGGTACATACCTCAATATTATAAAAGCCATCTATGAAAAACCCACAGCGAATATCATTCTCAATGGGGAAAAACTGAGAGCTTTCCCCCTAAGGTCAGGAACATGGCAGGGATGTCCACTATCACCACTGCTATTCAACATAGTACTAGAAGTCCTAGCCACAGCAATCAGACAACAAAAAGAAATAAAAGGCATCTGAATTAGCAAAGAAGAAGTCAAACTCTCACTCTTTGCAGGTGATATGATACTTTATGTGGAAACCCCAAAGACTCCACCCCAAAACTGCTAGAACTCATACAGGAATTCAGTAAAGTGGCAGGATATAAAATCAATGCACAGAAATCAGTTGCATTTCTACACACCAACAAGACAGAAGAAAGAGAAATTGAGTCTATCCCATTTACCCAAACACCTTAAGCCCCCACATAAGCACCCCAAACCATAAGATACCTAGGAATAAATCTAACCAAAGAGGCAAAGAATCTGTACTCAGAAAACTATAAAATACTCATGAAAGAAATTGAGGAAGACACAAAGAAGTGGAAAAATGTTCCATGCTCATGGATTGGAAGAACAAATATTGTGAAAATGTCTGTGCTACCTAGAGCAATCTACACATTTAATGCAATCCCTATCAAAATACCATACACTTTTTTCAAAGAAATGGAACAAATAACCCTAAAATTTATATGGAACCAGAAAAGACCCCAAATAGCCAGAATAATGTTGAAAAAGAAAAGCAAAGCTGGTGGCATCACAATTCTGGACTTCAAGCTCTATTACAAAGCTGTACGCATCAAGACAGTATGGTACTGGCACAAAAACAGACACATAGATCAATGGAACAGAAGAGAGAGTCCAGAAATGAACCCTCAACTCTGTGGTCAACTAATCTTCAACAAAGTAGGAAAGAATGTCCAGTGGAAAAAAGATGGTCTCTTCAACAAATGGTGTTGGGAAAATTGGACAGCCACATGCAGAAGAATGAAACTGGACCATTTCCTTACACCACACACAAAAATAGACTCAAAATGGCTGAAAGACCTAAATGTGAGACAGGAATCCATCAAAATCCTTGAGGAGAACAGAGGCAGCAACCTCTTCGACCTCAGCCGCAGCAACTTCTTCCTAGAAACATCACCAAAGGCAAGGGAAGCAAGGGCAAAAATGAACTATTGGGACTTCATCAAGATAAAAATCTTGTGCACAGCAAAGGAAACAGTTGACAAAACCAAAAGACAGCCAACAGAATGGGAAAAGATATTTGCAAATGACATATCAGATAAAGGGCTAGTATCCAAAATCTATAAAGAACTTATCAAACTCAACATCCAAAGAACAAATGATCCAATCAAGAAATGGGCAGAAGACATGAACATATTTCCAAAGAAGACATCCAAATGGCCAACAGACACATGAAAACGTGTTCAACATCACTCGGCATCAGGGAAATCCAAATCAAAACCACAATGAGATACCACCTCACACCAGTCAGAATGGCTACAATTAACAAGTCAGGAAACGACAGATGTTGGCGAGGATGCGGAGAAAGGGGAACCCTCCTACACTGTTGGTGGGAATGCAAGCTGGTGCAGTCACTCTGGAAAACAGTATGGAGGTTCCTCAAAAAGTTGAAAATAGAGCTACCCTACAACCCAGCAATTGCACTACTGGGTATTTACCCCAAAGATACAAATGTAGGGATCTGAAGGGGTACGTGCACCCCGATGTTTATAGCAGCAATGTCCACAATAGCCAAACTATGGAAAGAGCCCAGGTGTCCAACAACAGATTAGTGGATAAAGAAGATGTGGTATATATACACACTGGAATATTATGCAGCCATCAAAAAAAATGAAATTTTGCTATTTGCAATGATGTGGATGGAAACAGAGGGTATTATGCTAAGCAAAATAAGTCAGAGAAAGACAATTATCATATGATCTCACTGATATGAGGAATTTGAGAAACAAGACAGAGGATCATAGGGGAAGGGAGGGAAACATGAAACAAGTCAAAACCAGAGAGGAAGACAAAAAATAAGAGACTCTTAATCTCAGGAAACAAACTGAGGGTTGCTAGAGTGGAGGGGGGCGGGAGGGATAGGGTGGCTGGGTGATGGACACTGGGGAGAGTATGTGCTATGGTGGGCTGTGAATTGTGTAAGACTGATGAATTACAGACCTGTACCCCAAAACAAATAATACATTATATGTTAATAAAATAAATTAATTAAATAAAAATATCATAATTAAATCCAATTATAAGCTATTAAAAAGAGTCAAACCTAGAACTAACAACACAGAAAGTTTAAAAAGATGGAAATGATGTACTAAGAAAATATAATAGAAAAGACTGATAACAAAGCTGTTGTCAGACAAAATAAATGTTAAAGCCATAACATTAGGGATAAAACAGGCCATTAAGCTCTGATAACAGAAAAAAAATTAAAATAAAATGTTAAAAAAAATTTAATGAATATGCATCTAACAACATAGTCTCAATATATACAAAGGAAATTTAGACAGAATTACCAGGAGTTGGTGCTATGGACAGATGGTTGTGTCCCCTCAAAATGCCCAGGTTGAAACCCTGCCCCTCAACGTGATGCTATTTGGAGGTGGAGCCTTTGGGTGGTAATTAGGTTTAAAAGAGGTCATGAATGGGGTGTGCGTGATGGGATTAGCACTCTTAGATGAGACTAGAGAGCTAGCTCTCTTTCTCTCTTCGCCTTGTGTACACACTGCAAGAAGGCAACCACCGCAAACCAGAGAAAAGGCCCTCACCAGACAATGCATCTGCTGGCACCTCAATCTTGGGACTTCCCAGTCTCCAGAACAATGAGACGTGAACATGGGTTGTTTAAGCCACCCAGTCTATGGTATTTTGTAATAGCAGCCTGAACAGAGACAGATGGGGAGAGCTAATTATTTCAGAAAGACTATCAGTTGATAGCATCTTTGTGGGATCACTGCTCCTTAAGAGATTAATTTTCTTCAGTTCAGGAAGGGTGCTAGGAAACTGATCCATAAAGCATGACCAAGAATAAAATGCATTCATGGTCTATGATTTGTACAGGTGTGTTTGCTTTCAAGCAATCACCACCTATATTCCCCTTGTTGCTTATTCCCTTGTTACATCACCAACCAAAGACTGTATGAGACCTTCATTTATAAGCCAAATGGCTTATATTTATCTGCAAAGGAAAACCAGCAAATAAAATAAAGAAAGCAAAGATTTATGAACAAGGAATTGATTAAGGGGGAAAATGCCATGAGAAGTCAGGAGGGGATGAGAGATACCTCAGGTAGCAAGGTTAGCTTTGAACAGGTAGGACAGCTTATCCACGAAAAAAAGGGGAAGGATGTGTGTGCACCCAGAGAAGTTTATTTATGGAATAGGGTGGGGCAATCAATTGAGGGCATTCCCACCTGTCAACCTGTATTTGCTTGCATGTTAACCAGAGAATATAAACTCCAAGAGGGCAGATACTTGTCTATCTTGACACCATTACAACCTCAATATCTAAACAGGGCCAAGTACATATAAATGCATAGTTATTATTGGTTAATACATTAACAAAGCTGTTGAATGCTGTGATGTGATGGGGGGGGTGGGAAAGGACAGAACAGAGAACTTGGGGAAGTGAGCAAGTTAGTAGTCAGTGGGTGATGGGGTTTTGCAGATGAGCCAAGAATGGAATGCATCTCTCAAATCAAACTTTGGTGGCAGGGATGGAGACAGGGAGCGTGGGAACGGAGCATCTGCGTACAACGGGAATCAAAATCTTAGAGCCAGAGGGGCTGAAGCAGCACTTAACCCGAAGGTGGAACCACGTTAACCAGCAGCTAATGCAATTGTCTCACAAAGCCAATGAAACATGAAGCAGGGCTCAGCGGAGCCTGAAGAAGTCTGGGGAGGTGTGTTAAGCCTGTCATTGGAGTCTGGGATTTCAGGCTTAGACAGTATCTTTGTCCCATGTACAGATCCGAATTAATATTCAACAACCTTTCTTTTTTAATATTCTGTATTGAATCATTAAGACTTGTCCTTACACCTCTCCATTTCCAAGATGACAGAGTATCTGTCGACAACCGTAGGTGTTTTTACGTTGATGGGTTCCTTTGAAGGGAATCACCTAAAACCTTTTCTGAAATTAAGAAACACCTCAGTCTCTGCAGTACTGACTAACAAATCATTTCCTAGGCAGACTAACTCGTAGGATGATTTTCCCAGATGTCTACTTCTCCCTATCTTTAATGAGCAATTTTGAAGGGTGAGATTCTTTTAACTTATCAGAGAAAGGTACGTCATTTCGGACAGGTTTAGAATCTAAAAACATCTTCATTTTCATTTTTTCTCAGACCCTGAGAAACCCAGTTTGATGTTGCTACCCAATGGCCACATTTCAATTACTTTTCTTTAATGCTCAACTTTTTACAAAACTAAGTATTTCCCTGATAGAATACCCTGCATCAGAATAAGGTATTATAGAACCTGACAAATCTAAGAGAAATGGCTATTTTTGACCCACAAACAAGTTTATAATTAGCTTCTTGTTAAAAAGTAAACAGTATTAGGCCATCTATTTTAGAAACATGTTAGTTTTCAAAAAAATCACATTAGTTTCTGATTAGCAGCTGAACACTTTTCAGAGGCAGTATCGATTTTAGCAACAGGATAGATTTGGGCAACTGGCATTATCTTAGTCAAAATACACAGTTACAATAAATAGAAGGGACCCAAAATAGCCTATGGAATCAAAAATAGTACATTTCTTTTATGTATCTAAAGTGTCCTCAAATTATATCATCATGATGGCTTTATCCTCAAAATGGCTCTCTCCATATGGTGGGAGAGATGCCCCCAGTAGCTCCAGGTATACGTTGTTTTGGTTTCCAATCCCAGTAAAAAGAAAGGGCCCCCCCCCCCTGCAACATCCATAGCAATCGCTGAAAATGCTATGGCCCCCTTGGGTCACATGCTCTTCCAGACAATTCACTAGGCCCAGGGATTCTGAGTCATCTGATGGGCCAGCCCAAGTCTGTCCCCTCCCTTCCCACACTTACCCCCATAATGAGAAAGGTAAAGCTACATGACAGCCCATTTCCAAAGGCTAAAGATGCTGAGCAGACAAAAAAAAGAGTAATAAATCTACAGCTCATTCTTTCCAGAGACATCTCAGTGCAAGGGATCTATTATCAGACAGACCTGCACCATTCACTAGCTTGAGCAAGGTACCTAACTCCTGTGAGGCTCATTTTTTCCTCATTCGTATCAAACTTGTAGAGTTGTTGCAATGTTGAAGATCATCTATGTAAAGCACTGTTCGGCTACTTCCCTTGCTCCCTTCTGTCTGTGTGCATTCCTATCTGATTACCATGTCCCCGAGGGGATCCCCTCAAACTCCAGTCCTCAGCCTGTAGTGAACAAGACAGCGTTCACGTGCACCCACTCTCTTCCCTACAACCCCAACTCCTGGAGCTGTCCCTGGCTGCCTGGAAGTTTTACCATCTTTTTTGTCCTCATTCAATTGGGTGGACTTCCCTGCCCCACTCTTGGTGTCTTAGTCTGTACCACTGCTCTAACAAAATGCCACAGACTGGGTGCCTTACAGACAACAGAAATTCATTTTTTCAGAACAGCTGTAAGCTACAACGAATTACACTCCTTGAAGCTGGGCAGCAAGACCTTGCTTACAGGGGCATCTGTTTGGCGACTTGTCGGTCTACCACATCCTCCAAGATTCTGTTTAAGAGGACATTTCTCAAGAATCAAAGTCTGATCTCAAAAGAGGCACCCTGATTGTGCTAGGGAGATGGGAAAGACAGGGGGCAGGAGATCCTTCCCAATCACATCACAAAGATGCTGCCTACTCAGTCACTAGAGCCAGCCTTACCCAAACCACCCCAATCTCCTCTAACACCTCTCAAACCAGGGGTCTTTCCATCCTTTCTGAGCCCCTTCTAGGTATTGGTGTTCTCCTAGATGTTTATCTAACATCTGGAAGATCAGAGCCAGGCCGGTGGCCTCATAGAAACCAATACCTAAGGGTACCTACAGTGTCGTACAATTAACTAATACTTACTATACAATGCGACTATACCTATTTTACAGATTAAGAAGCTGAGGCTCGGTAAGGATAGTTAACTAAAGATGTTCAGTGAGTAAATGGGGCTCTGAGTAATCCATGTGTCTTGCCCTCCAAAGTATGCATTCTTTCTATTGGCCATTAGGAGACTATGTAAAACATTTTCCAGGAAATTTTTTTTTTTTTTTTAAGATTTTATTTATTTGTTTGACAGAGAAAGACACAGCGAGAGAGGGAACACAAGCAGGGGGGAGTGGGAGAGGGAGAAGCAGGCTTCCTGCTGAGCAGGGAGCTCGATGCGGGGCTCGATCCCAGGACCCTGGGATCATGACCTGAGCCGAAGGCAGACGCTTAAGGACTGAGCCACCCAGGTGCCTCTCCAGGAAGTTTTTCAACCAATATGGTTTTAATGTATTTTGTGTTTAACGAGATGAATTTCTGGCTATTCAGAATGCTTGGCTCTCTGAAATGACCCATCCCAAAAGAAATGAGACTTTAGAAAATGGAGATTTTACTCTCCCACAAATTCCATACAAGAGTTCTGCATAAACACTATTCAAAGTGAACTCTCTTTTATAAAAATAGCTAACACATGCTGGTTAACTCTTGATAGCTAATCCCTTCCCAACTTTGAAGGCTCATTCTTGGTCTTGTCTCCCTCTGCCAAGTGGCTTTACAGTTTCAGTTGACCTTGACCATAACATTGAACAGTGTTCGTCTGTGAAGGACCTATTGACCTGATGCCTCTGAGTCTTGATTTGTTATTCACACCATATCCACCCTGCCTTTGTGTGACAACTTAATATACATAGGGGACAGCAAGGTCCAAACCTTCCTCATTAAAACAAGTAAGCCAGAATTACTACAGGGACTGGTACCAAAAACATCACATGCACAAAAATAGTCCTTACTTTCCCTTGTTTATATTTAAGAGAGTTTGACAGCCTTCCTTGTGGGAAAGCGCTCTTCCAAGACACGCTGCTCCCTCCAGTGCCCTGGGAAGGGCAGACAGGAAAGCAAAGCACTTGGCTAATAAGGACAGAGACATCTGCATTCGGTGTTTGAAGAAGACAAAGAGAACTGGAGACATATTTGCTTAACCGCATTACTTATTGCTTTATTATTATTCCTGTTTAATATCGGTAATGTCCCTGCAGTTGTGTACCTTCCATGTTGAAATCCACAGTTTGAGAGGTTTAACTCTTTGCTACAAAACAAACATGTGTGAGTGTCTCAGGAATTGGGAGATATGATCTGAAACTTAACACCAAGCCTGCTCGATGCATAGATTATTGGGAAAAGGAAAAGGGTTTTCATGAATGTGGTTGGTTTTTTCTTTTTTTTCCTGCCCCAGAACTACATTGATGCCCATCTTAAAAGGCAAACTGAAGAGTGAACGGATATACTCTAAGCCAAGTTAACAAAAATTAAGTTACTCTTCCAAGTATGTTGCACAGTACTGAGGCTTTGAGGCGAAGAGGAACTGGGGTCATGCATACTGTGTGTTATTCGCTTTTTTTAAATACAAGTTGCTCCTCTGGAAAGGTGAGTTTGGAAGGTAATGGCTCTCATACCACACTATGCCTTCGGCTCCAGGGCTCTGAGCAGACAGGGTGCGGCACAGCTGATCCCTGTCATAGTCAGCATGTCGGGGTTGCCTGTCGCTGTCACTTTGGCTCAGTTAAGATGGAGCTGGGGTTGGAGATCTCTTCCATACGTAACACCCACCTCTGCATGAAAGTCAGTTCGCTCCTGGAAAAGCATCACTCATTTTAAAACTTCTCATACAGAAATTCAGAAAACCTCACAAAATAAATGTAGAGTTTTGTGAACAATTGAGGCAAACAGCCTTTTAATCACCATTCAGGTCAGTAAACAGGACTGTGCCAACAACCCCAGGAACCCCTTCACCTGGCGCAGCCACTAGCCCTTCCTTTCCCCCCAAAGCAATTGCCACTCTGAGTTTTAGAGAAGACTTTTTTGGTTCCCTTAGAGTTTTTCACCCAAGTGATAAAAAACTACAGTTTAGTCTTGCCTAGTAAACAGGTATGTTTTAAGTCTCTTCAAACCTGCAAATACCCCCTCAATCCTTTTCTTTTCCTTATAACTTATCTGTCGAAGAGCTCACAACATTTGGCCAGTGGAGTTTGCCCCATCTGGATTTGGCAGACAGCTCATTGCTGGTACAGTCCCACGTGTTCTCCTGCCCTTGGGATGTCCCACAAAATAGAAGTTGGGTTCTCTCTAGTGCTTGAGTGAAACAAGTCTGGAAACCAAAATTTCTTCCTTCTCTCTCCCAGCCCTCCCTCCAAGATACAGAGTCAGCCTCCCTGGGAACCTCACCCCTTTCATCCTTTTATATTCTCTTCCCAGCTTGTCCCACTGCCTGAAATGCCCTGCCTGCTTCCTCCACCTAGAAACTCACTACACAGTCCTCAGGGCTCAATTCAGAAGTCGTATGTCACTCACAACTCTGTGAAATCTTTCCACAAGCCCTCAGCAAAATATGTCACCAGGTCCCGGGCGTGTTCTCTCTCCATCACAGCACTTGCTAACACCACATCATAACTTCGTAACTTCCTGAACTCAGGGCTCTCTCCACCACCCACCGTCCCCGCCCCATCCCTGCTCCTTGAAAGCAGCAACCATCTTATCTTAAGGAAGCAGACACTCAGTGTGGCCAACAGCCCTGGGTCCCTAACACTTCCCCACCACCCCATGGTCCACAGAGGGGCACCCTCTCCCAAGGACCCTGCTTCCTTCCAGGGCTCTTCAGCAACTCATTTGTTTCCAAACACACAGCATGCTTCCCTGCCCTCGACTGCCTCTTTTCTTGAGAAGGATCTGTACCCTTGTCCCATCTGAAGTTGGCTTGGAACTTGGCATTCAAAGAGAAGGATCAGAGAATACCACCTCGTCGCCTGCCTGCCCTGTAGCTCAGCTCAACAGCGCCCAGGGTGGAATGCCACCATGCTTCAGTCACACCAACAACCAGTACAAGTAACACTGGATACACAAGCCCCAAACACACCCATCCTTGGGCAAGATGGGCAAGCCATGAGGGAGGTATTCCCATAGCATTCGTTAAACTCTTTCTCACCTTCCAAATCTGGCTTCAAAATCACTCCCTACGAACTTTTTCTGATTAACTTGACCCAATTTTCTTAATCTCTCTACTCAATGAGTCTTCATTAATTATGTACCTAGAGATTTTACTCTATTCATGTGCTCTCACTATATTATTCTATGAATATGCCTTCATTTCTTTTTGTATGCTGAAAGGAAGATCTCAATTCGCAGTGTTCTTCTAAACTCCTGTGACCATGTTAGCTCACACTTCTGCAGAGAGGACAGACCCTATCAATGCCACCGACTGACAGACGTACGTGACTAGAGAGGTAACTGGACGCTTGTAATTCTCAAGTACGAGAACTGAAAGAGCTGAGGGAGAAAAGATAAAATTTCTAGCCTTTCTGAAGAACATTTTAGTCAAAAGGTCTTTTTCTTTCCCTGAATGGTACTCTTTTTTTTTTTTTCTCACTAACCCGCTGAAATTTGCTAACCTGCCAATCTCTAGAGCGCTTGAAATAAAGAATTGGTGATCAAGTTTTGACTGTTCAAAGAATTGAGAGTCCTAAATATAATCAAGTGTATTACTCTGAGTACTGGTATAGCTACTTGTGATCATTGTCAATAAATGCCCCGAGTCAATGTTTTCTCAGCCACCTGTAGAGTTTTCATGAATTCTTCCCACAGTCCCCTATGATATAGTAATTATTCCTCTGAAGCAACGAGCCCTCCTAATAATGCTGTGAGTCAAATGTGAATTATTTGAATTATTACTTTTTACTTTCCAAAGGGAATATCTTTCAGGTCCTGGACTTACAGATCTATGATAGTTTAGAGCTAATGTTGATACTTAAAATATGTGGCCAAATTTGGACTGAAGAAACTTGATGTATCTTCTGTGAGAAAGTAGGTCTCCAGAAGACGCAGGTCACCTATTCATTTACTTAAGGTTTATGAAAAAACTAAGCAGGACATTTGTGTCTTTGTGTGTGTACGAAATACGTTCAGGTTGGACTACTTAGGGTAGAGCTCTTTACAGTAAGTGAGGGAAGGACATCGCACATTCTAGAGAACTGACAGGAATTTCCTTGGGATTTTTGCTCATATTTTTTTCAGTCAATAAGTTAAGGAAAGATCTAGATTCTTTACAGAAAAGATGTAAGGTAAGATTAACAGTATGTGAGCACATTTGCCACTGGGCACACATTTTGGTGTTCAAATCATTCATTAGTAAATACATAATTAGATTTCACCCATTACTTTTAAAAAGAATTACAGCTTTGATTGTACTTACCAAGGTAAAACATATTTTATTTACTCATGGTAAATTTAAGTATTTAAATTGGAAGGTATTTCTTAAAATAAATGAGTGGTTCATTTTGATCAAATGAATGAAAGAATTGATCACACTATTTGTAGTGGGATCTCTCAGTAGACTGGGCACCTAGCAACTGGAAGGCTGCAGCCCTTGGGCTCTCTCATTCATCCCTAAGAGGTTTTCTAAACACCCCTCCTCCCTTCTGTCCTCTCTCTTCTTCCAAAGACAGTGACTAGTTCAGTCATTCTGATCTCTAGTGGCAACCACAGCTTCCCCCCAATAGGATATCTTATTCCCTAAGATAATCTCTTTTCTCCTTCCTTCCATACTCCCTAAAATAATCCGTCTGATCCTTGTAGTTCTAGGTTCTTACTATGGAGGAAATAACAAGTTCAGAAAATCCTAAAAAGTTTTATCTGTAACTTACAAAACCAGAAACATTTATAGCTTCTTTCTAGACCTGATTGTCCAATATGGTAGCCATTAGATACACATGGCTATTTAAATATAAATAAATTAAAATGAAATGAAATTTAAATTACAGTTCCTTGGTCTCCCAAGCCCTATTTCAAGTGCTTGATAGCCACAGCTAAGGTATTGGATGACACACAAAATTCCCATCATCACAGAAAGTTCTATTGGGCAGAGTGCTATTACAGATTCCCTTCTCTGAAGGAGAGCTCTAATGTTTTTATTCTATCATCTTTTTCTTTCACCAAATGTCCTTCTCTCTTGCTGAGGATGTCATCCACCTTCAGGCCTCACCAGACTCCTCTCAATGGTATGTTCAAGCAGGGCAGGCACCTGTTTCTGAATCAAGTAGATCAGATATGCCTCATCGTGAGGCCCATCATGAGTGCCTCATATGAATGAATGTTAGTACCCACAGAGACTTAAGGAAATGGGCAAGCCTGAAGGAGCTTCGTCTTCTTCGAGAAGGTAGGTACAGACCAGGGAAGGGACAGTGAAACAATTGAGGGAGCATATCAGAAATTCAAAGATATAGTAGTCTATCTCTTCTTAGGAGAGGAAATTTTAGAATTCCGGTAATACCTCACTGTGTGCAATACTTAATGGTGTGTAAATGAATAGGTAAAGAATGGAAGCGCACAATGACAAGAACCCTGCAGTGAAAATGCAAAAATCCTTTTTCAAGTGTAAATTGCCAACCATTTAAAGGATCAAGGCTTTCAGGGGTGCCTGGCTGGCTCAGTCGTCAAGCGTCTGCCTTCAGCTCAGGTCATGATCCCAGGGTCCTGGGATCAAGCCCCACATCGGGCTCCCTGCTCAGCGGGAAGCCTGCTTCTCCCTCTTGCACTCCCCCTGCTTGTGTTCTCTCTCTCTCTGTCAAACAAATAAATAAAATCTTAAAAAAAAAAAAAAAGGATCAAGGCTTTCAAAAAGAAACCAGGGACACCTGTAAAGCAAGGGCCCCGGAAAGGCTGGAAGCATCCTACTAACACAAATGACTTTCCCATCTCACCCTTCAGGCTGTGAGGTCCTTCCAGGCCCGTCTTCATCACCTGGCCATCTCCAGCCTAGCACAGAGCCAGATACACCCCAGGTGCCAGGGCAGTGTTATTGAGTGTTTCACAAACACACGTGTTTCTATTTTTGGCTACTTTCTTCTACTGTCATCCTCCCAACGATTGTGGATGTATAAACACTGTGGATTGCTGAGCCAAGTCATGCGTCTCATTTCCTTTCATTAACCTCACTGTTGTTCTATTTGCTCAATTTCCCACAAAACCTTCCCTGATTCTTCCTGTAGTTCTAACAGCTCTACAGAACCACTCAAGGTTCTTCTTCATTAGGTCAGCCTTACCCTGTCATCTATTGGTTCCATTTCTTCCTGGGCAACTTCCCTCCTCACATCCCCTGTTTCTGTCCAGTCGGAGCTGGTTCACACCCAGGCTGCTGTGAATGGTTGCCTGGGACCCATTTCCTGGACTCTCACCCTGTCCTACCTTGATTTACTTCCTTATTTTGCTACAGAACATTCTCTAGTTGTTTTTTAACACAGGGTGAATAGAATTTAAGTGTCTGAAAATGTCTCTACTCTACCTTCACATTTGTTTGGTAATTTAGTAGCATTAAGAATTTTAGGCCGATAGTCACTTTCACTTGGATTTTGAAGATCTTGCTCCAACACCTTCGAGATTTCTATACTGCTGATGAGAAGCCTGATGTCATTTTGACTCCTGATCTGTTTTTTGTACGTGACCTGCATTTTTCCTTCTTTAATATACACTGATGTGGATCTTTTTGAAATTATTATTATTCTTTGTGCAGTGAACTTGATGGACATTTTATGTCTAGAGATGTAGTCCTTCAGTCCTGGGAATTATTACATGCTTTTTATATGAAATTGGTTGAAAGTGTGAATAGAACAAAGTGGCTTGACTTTCCCACAAGTAAGAGGGAATTCTTTCCTGCCTTTGGACTCCAACTGAAACATTTGCTCTTCCTCAGTCTTGAGCTTACCAGCCTTTGGCTGGGAACTATGTCATTGGTTTTCCTGGTTCTCAGGTCTTCAGACTCACGCTGGAACTACACTACAACTTTTGGGTTTCCAGTTAACTAACTCACCCTGTAGATCTTGAGACTTGCCCACCTCTATGAGGATGCGAACTACTTCCTTAAAAGTCATCTCTTTACACACACACACACACACACACACACACACACACACAGTATTGGTTCTGTTTCTCTGGAGACTTCTGATCAATACAATTGCTCCTGCGTGAGGGAGAGACACTGAAAACTCTGGCTCTGGGAAGGGCTTGTTCACTACAGGGTTTCACTGTCAGTATTTGTATTTCTTTCTTCTGCAGCTCTTCAGTCTCCCCAAGGAAGCATCTTCTAATCTTTTGCCTCAAAAAGTATAAATGTGGTCGATGGGTGCAGGAAGAGCCAGAGGGTCTGAGAATTCAGTGTTTTCAGTAGTGGCTGCTCAGGGTACAGAAAGCCCTGGAGAGTCCAGCTGTTCATTCTCAGCTGGACACTGCAAGACGCTTAGGTCCTGATGCGCTAAGGCATCCATTGTAGTTAATGAAGAAACTGCTCTCTTATGCATTAAAATAGTACTGTGTACCATCCTTGGAAGAACTGAAAGAATAGTCACTCAAACTATTCTCTGTAGGACTTATTTTCTTGCAGAACCCCACATGAGAAAGGCCGGTAACAAATGCATGTCAGAACTCTCAGACTCTCTCCTGGTTTTCAGTCCCACAACTCACCCACCTTCTTACAAGTCCTACAGCTATTGAGGTTCTGCACAGGACATGCTTGCCCCTCTGTAGGCAGTTAGATTGAAGCCTCCTGACTCTTTTTTCTTTTTTTAAGATTCTTATTTATTTGAGATAGAGAGACCGTGAGAGAAAGCATGAGCAGGGGGAGGGGGGTGGGGGGGAGGAGCAGAGGCAGAGGGAGAAGTAGACTCCTCACTGAGCAGAGAGCCCGACGTTGGGCTGAATCCCAGGACCCCGGGATCATGGCCTGAGCTGAGGGCAGGCGCTTAACCCACTGAGCCACCCAGGTACCCCCTCCCGACTCTTTTTAATCAGATACATCCACCCACCTGCTTTAAATCTTATAGCAATTCGTTGCTATTGCACATTCTTTGTTATCTCCATGCTTCTAATCAGGCTTTCTGGCTTTAAAGCACTTTATTCCTTTACAGTCGTTTTGGTCGAATTTATAGGATAAGAGATGACTCAGTGTATCGATTTACCATGATAACCCAGAAGCCCAGGTATTCTGAGTACATGATAAATACTCTAACTAGGATTATGTAATTTATCATTCAAATGAGGACATCACTGAGAGTGAAAGGGACTCTAAAAATAATTACTACCATATAATTTTACACACTTTTTATTAACTAACAAATTGGTATCATATTAGTGGATCTATAAAAAAGTTCTAATCTGGGGCACCTGAGTGGATCAGTCGGTTAAGGGTCTGCCTCAGGCTCAGGTCATGATCTCAGGGTCCTGGGATCGAGCCCCGCATCAGGCTCCCTGCTCAGCAGGGAGTCTGCTTCTCCCTCTCCTTCTGTTCCTCCCCAGGCTTATGCTCTCTCTCTCATGCTCTCTTTCTCAAATAAAAAAATAAAATCTTAAAAAAAGTTCTAATCTATTTTCAGATTTAAAAACTTTCTAAAATTTTTTAATTAATATATCCAAAATAAAATTACATATCCATGTACATTAAAGTAAAAATTTTAGCAATTCCTTATATTGACTATTTGAATATTTAAAAACTGAATAAAGACTGCTAGAACATTTTCATTTTATCAGTTTTTCAGTCATGTCTGTTTCTAGTAACATGTCACAGTTACTTTTCTGAATATACTTTTTTATTGTGTAACTTTCAGGTGTACAATGTTATAATTCAATATCTGTGTACACTATAAAGTGATTATCCCCAAAACTTAGTTACTATCCATCACCCTACACTCTTTCACTTCTTTTGCATATATCCCCCAACATCCTTCCCCTTTGGTAACCACTGATGTGGTCTATCTATGAGTTTGTTTTGTTTTGTTTTGTTTGTTCATTAGGGTTTTGTTTGTTTGGGGTGGTATTCTTTCTGTTTGGGAGGCATTGTTTATTTTTTTTAGATTCTACATGAGTGAAATCATATGATATTTATCTTTCTCCTTCTGACTTAATTCACTTAGGATAATATTCCCAAGGTCCATCCATGTTTTCCCAAATGGCAAGATTTAATTCTTTTTTATGGCTGAGTAATATTATATCATATATATATAATATATATGTATAATACGTAATATATATATTACATAAATATATATATTTACTTCTTCTTTATCCACTTATCCATCAATGGATGATTAGGTTATTTCCATATCTTGGCTATTATAAATAATACTTCCTTGAGCATAGGGGAGCATATATCTTTTCAAAGTTGTGTTTTCATTTTCTTTGGATACCTAGTAATGGAACTGGATCACATGGTAATTCCATTCTTAATTTTTTGAAGACTCTGTTTTCCATAGTGGTTATAGCCATTTACAATCCCGCCAACTTTGTACAAGGGCTCCTTTCTCTTCATATCCTCTCCAACTTGTTAAACCTTGCCTTTTTGATACTAGCCACTCTGACGGGTGTTAGGCGATATCTCCCTGGGGTTTTGAGTTGCATTTCCTTAATAATTCATAAGGTTGAACATCTTTGCACATGCCTGTTGCCCATCTATGTATCTTCTTTGGAAAAATGTCTATTCAGCTCCTCTGCCCATTTTTAAATTGGGTTGTTTGCTTTTTTGGTTGTTGAGTTGTAGTTCTTTGTACATTTTATATATTAACCTCTTAATGGATGTATGATGTGCAAATATCTTCTCCACTTCAGTAAGTGACCTTTTCATTTTGATGGTTTCCTTCATTGTACAGAAGCTTTTGCTTAAAGTATAATTATTTAGTATAGTTATTCTTGAAATTTTCCTAACATTGACTGTAATATTTTCAATATTATATTTATAGTTACTAAATTTGCAATTGTTGACCCCATCAATTGACTTTTCTCTCTAGGCCATAATATTTCAGATGAGAAAATACACTCTGTATGGGAGTTGAAGTAGATGGGAAGCTCACTGCAAATTCTACTAAATGGAAGATATTCTCAATTTTACTTTTTTTAAAAGGTAGGCTCCACACCCAACATGGCACTTGAACTCACAACCCTAAGATCAAGAGCTGCATGCTCTACCAAATGAGCCAGCCAAGTGCCCCCTCAATCCTACTTTTTAAAATTGAAATGTTATAAATATTTGAGCCCCATAGTTTCACACGTACTTCCTGTTTGTCTCAATTCAGAATAATTTTCCTTGACCATTTTATAGGATAAACTTATCAAATATCTCATGTCTGTTTATTATGAAAGTGATTTTTATGAAAAGAAATGTTTTATGAATGAAATGCAACCAATATTTAAAGGACTCATTTACAAAGTAACATAATACCATCATGGGTCACTCATGTGGACTTGTAGTTCTCCAAAGGCTCAAGACTTTAATGATGGACAATAAAGAGAGAACACATACAGCCAGACTGAAATATCTTTCTAAATTCAGCACCAGCTTTGTCACAAAAAAAATTTTGTAGCTCAGTTCCTTTATGCATATATAAAAATATTTGTAAATCTTAACAACTACAACTTCTATTTTTATTGGTAGAGTACTGTGGCTTGTTTGAACACACAATTATGAATTATGCATGTATACAACCAATTCCAAATACGTTTCTGCTCCACAGTTCCCTAATTTAGTAAGAACATTGTTATTGCTATGATTCTGTGCCTTACCAAAATTTGTATTTGTATTATGACTACAAAAACAAATCATGTTCTCTTCAATGTTAAATCTTTGAACTGTATTTATAAGTGAAATTCACTATGATGTCAGATAGTTCAAATTCAACACAATGAACTTCTAAAAAGCTTTACTTTGACTCCATTAATTTTATGGAAAAATAAAGCCTTATTGATATTAACGGATTTTGTCTGAAGCATCTGATGTCATGGACATAAAACAGGCATCAGTTTTCCGTTTGCAAATTCTTTCTTTGCTAATGGACACAACACATTGCCAGTTATTGCTTCATTTGTTTTGTACATGCACAAGAGAATTTTCAATTAAAAATGAGAGAAATTAATTTATAACCACAGTCATTTTATCCAAAGAAAAGTCATACTTCACAAAGTGATGTATAAACATACTTTCTGCAGCTATACATGTTCAATTGTCTTTAAACATGGTATTCTTAGAATAACTACCAACTTTTCATGTGGATTTTGATAGTTCTTCAGCAAATTTGTGTCTCGTATTTTTCAGTGGACAAAGATGTCACCACTGACTCCATGGTGAATAGTAACATTTTTTTTGCTCACATCACATGTTTGATTTTTTTGAGAGACTAAAATTCAGTTTTTAATTTTTCATTAAACATGTGCATTTAAAAAGCTCATTGCTTAGACAAAATAGGGGCATAAGGAACTCCAAAAGCCGACTCTTCCATACAAGCAATGAAAGAACTGACAAAAACATAAGCAACTTTTTTGGATCATTGGAAACTAACCAAAGGCTGCAGCAACCCAGAACTGCTTATTCAAGAAAAGTGGCTGAATCTCAATAAGAACAGTGAGGCTTGTGGCATCTTAAGTTACTTTGTTCCTTTTTCCTAGTCCCTAGCTCAACAGTAGCCTTGAAAATAACATTCAACCTTCCTGGTAACAGTGGAGCAGAGAGCAGACAGGCATCAGTTGCAAATTGTCCTTAGTTGATCTAGCTGGTGGCTCTCGGAAGGAGCTTCTCAAAAGGTTTGTCTTTATCTGACCTGACTGGTACTCTCATCTTGTGCTAAAGCAAGGGGTCAGGACTCTGTGGAAAATATTTATAGGCCAATGTTGTAGTCCCTGTTGCCTAATTCAATAAGTAACCATTGGTGCAAACAACAGGTGAACCAAAAAACCAGGGAGGAAAGTCTTGGAGCGAGATGTTTTTTAACAAAATAAGGGCTTAGGAAAGCTCTGACTCTGACATACCCCAGAGAATTTAGGAAGTCATACACATGCCCAGGTCACACTCACATCCAGCTGTGTTCAGGCTCATGAAAGATGGGAGAAGGCTCTAAGCTCTTACCCGTGAATGACTTTGAGGCCTGCAGAAGCAAGAAGTGAAAGCTTTAACTCCTGGCAAGGCATGCCCCATCACAGAGAAAGCCCCTCTGCAAAAGATTAGGAGATTTCTTTGGTTCTAGGCATTGAAGGAAATCCCTGCCCCATCATTACCTAAACACTAAGCCAAGGCTATTCAGGGACCTTGGCCAAAATAATCACGATAAAGAGCAAAGCTGGGAGAGTCACACTTCCTGGTTTCCAAACTTACAACGAAGCTATAATAATAAAAATACTGTGGTACTGGCATTAGACTTAAGCAATCAACTCTTAAAACCATGGCCAACTGATTTTTTAAAAGGACATCAAGACCATTCACGGGAGAAAGAATAGCCTTTTTAACCAACAGTACTGAGACATTCAGATATCCCCATGCAAAAAAAAAGAATTTGGGTCATTAGCTCACACCATAAATAAACACTAACTCAAAATAGATAAAAGATTTAAATCAAAGAGCTATAACTATAAAAGCTTAGAAGAAAACATATGTGTAATACTTCATGACCTTGAACTGGGCAATGGTTTCTTAAATATGACCCCAAAATCAAAAACAACACAAGAAAAAAAAAAAAAACAGATAAATTGGGCTTTATCAAAATATAAAGCATTTGTGCATCAAAGGATGCTATCAAGAGACTGAAAAGACAACCCTCAGAATGGAAGAAAAAATTTGTAAATACCTGTTACAGGTCTAATATCCAGACATATTATGAACCCTCACAACTCAATAATAGAAAGACAAGTCACCCAATTAAAAAATCAGTAAGGGATTTTATTACATATTGCTCTAAAAGAGATACAAATGGCCAATATACACATGAAAAGATGTTCAACATCAATCACTGAGTCATTAGGTAAATTCAAATCAAAACCACAAACGAGATACCAGCTCACACCCACGAGGATGGCTACAATCAAACGGCAGACAACAACAAGCGTTGACAGGGGTGTGGAGAAGCTGGGTCTCTCTTACATCCTTGGCAGGAATATAAAATGGTGTAGCTACTTTGGAAAACAGTTTGGCAGCTCCTTAAAAAGTAACCTTATGAACCAGCAATTCCACTCCTAAGTGTACATCCACAAGAATGGAAAACATAGGTAAATAATTGCTTGTAGAGGCAGACTTTTTTCACTCTGCAGACAATTGCATTTTTTACAAATCAAAAGTGTGCAGCAACCCTGCTTGGAGCAAGTCCATTGGCACCATTTTCCTAACAGCATTTGCTCACTTTGAGTGTCTGTGTCACATTTGGGTAATTCTCACAATATTTCAAACTCTTATTTTCCTTATATTTCTTATGGTGATCTATAATCAGTGATTTCTCTTGTTACTATTGTAATTTTTTTGGGGGGGTACCTTGTACTGTAACCATAGAAAGACAGTAAACTTAACTGATAAATGTTGTGTGTGGTTCTGACTACTCCAACAATCTGCTCTTCCCCTCTCTCCTTTTCCCCAGGCCTCCCTATCCCCTGAGACACAACAATATTGAAATTAGCCCCACTAATAACCCTACAATGGCCTCTAAGTGTTCAAGTGAAAAGAAGGGTTACACGTCTCTCTCTTTCAATCAAAAACTAGAAATGATTAAGCTCAGGGAGGAAAGCATGTCAAACATCATGATAGCTCTAAAACAAGGCTTCTTAAAGGAAATTAGAAGTGCCACTCCAATTTACACACAAATGATAAGAAAGCAAAACAGCCTTACTGCTGGAGGAAATTTTAGTCGTCTGGGTAGAAAATCAAACCAGTCACAACATTTTCTTAAACGAAAGCCTAATCCAGAGCAAGGTCCTCTCTTCAATTCTATTAAGGCTGAGAGGGGTGAATAAGCTGCAGAAGACAAATTTGAAGCTGGCAGAGTTTGGTTCATGTGGTTTTTTTTGTTTTTGTTTTATTTTGTTTTTGTTTTCATTTTTAGGAAAGACACCATCTCCATAACACGAAAGTGCAAGGTGAAGCAGCAAGTGCTGATATAGAAGCTGCAGGAAGTTATCCAGAAGACCGAGCTAAGGTAATTAAGGAATGTGGCTACAGTAAACAGCTGATTTTCAATGCAGATGAAACAGCTTTCTATGGGACGGAGATGCTATCTAGGACTTTCATAGCTAGAGAGGAGAAGTCAATGCCCGGCTTCAAAGATTCAAAGCACTGGCTGACACTCTTGTTAGGGGTTTGTATAGCTGGTGACTTGAAGTTGAAGACAGTGCTCATTTACCATTCTGAAATTCTAGGGCCCTTAAAAATTATACTAAATCGGGGCGCCTGGGTGGCTCAGTTGGTTAAGCGACTGCCTTCGGCTCAGGTCATGATCCTGGAGTCCCAGGATCGAGTCCCCCATCGGGCTCCCTGCTCAGCAGGGAGTCTGCTTCTCCCTCTGACCTTCCCCCCTCTCATGTGCTCTCTCTCATTCTCTCTCTCTCAAATAAATAAAATCTTAAAAAAAAATTATACTAAATCTCCTCAGCTTGTGTTCTATAAACAGAACAATAAAGCCTGGATGACAGTACATTTATAACATATTTTATTGAATATCTTAAGCCCACTCTTGAGACCTACTACTCAGGAAAAAAGAGATTCCTTTTAAAATATTACTGTTTGTTCACAATGCACCTCATCACCCAAGAGCTCTGATGGAGATGTACAGGGAGATTAATGTTGTTCTCATGACTGCTAACACAACATCCATTCTGCAGTCCACGGATCAAGGAGCCATTTTGACTTTCAAGTCTTATTATTTAGGAAGTACATTTCATAAGGTTTTAGCTGCCACACGTAGGGATTCCTTGAATAGATCTGGGCAGACTCAGCTGAAAATCTTCTGGAAAGAATTCACCATTCTAGATGCTATTAAGAACATTTGTGATTAATGTAAAAAAAGGGGGGGGGGCAAAATCTCAACATGAACAGGAGTTTAAAAGAAGTTGATTCCAATCCTCATGGAGAACTTTGAGGGGTTCAAGACTTGAGTGGAAGCAGTAAGTACAGATGTGGGGGAAACAGAAAGAGAACTAGAATTAGAAGCGGAGCCTGAAGATGTGACTGAATTGCTGCAATCTCATGCTACAACTTTAATAGATGAGGAGTTGCTTCTTATGGGTGAGCAAAGAAAATCGTTTCTTGAAGTGAAATCTACTCCTGGTAAGATGCTGTGAAGATTACTGAAATGACAACAAAGGATATAGAATAGTATATAAACTTAGTTGAGAAAGCAGCAGGAGGGTTTGAGAGGATTGACTCCAATCCTGAAAGAAGTTCTACTGTGGGTAAAACACTACCCAACAGCATCACACGCTACAGAGAAATCATTTGTGAAAATAAGAGTCTACTGACATGGCTAACTTCACTCTTGTCTTATTTTAAGAAGTTGCCACAGCCACCCCAGCCTTCAGCAACCACCCCCGGGTCACTCAGCAGCCATCAACACTGAGATAAGACCCTCCACCAACAAAAAGATAGCAACTTGGTGAAAGCTCAGATGATAGTTCACAATTTTTAATAATAAAGTATTTTTTTTCAAGATTTTATTCATTTATTTGAGAGAGAAAGAGCAAGCATGAGTGGTAGGGAGAGGCAGAAGGAAAAGCAGGCTCCCCACTGGGCAAGGAACCCGATGTGGGACTCGATCCCAGTACCCCGGAATCATGACCTGAGCTGAAGGCAGACACTCAACCACTCAGGCGCCCCAATAATAAAGTATTTTTAAATTAGATATGTACATTATTTTTTTAGACATAGTGCTACTGCACACTAGAGTATACTAGAGTATATGTAAACATAACTTTTATATGCCCTGGGAAACCAAAAAATGTATATGAATCACTTTATTAGAATATTTGCTTTACTGCAGTGGTCTGGAACTGAACTTGCAATACCTCTGAGGTATGCCTGTACATAAATGTTCATAGCTGCATTATTTATAATAGCCCCCAAATGGTAAGAATACAAATGTCCATTAACTGATGAATGGGTCACAAATGTGGTATACCTATACAATGAAATATTATTCAACTATAAAAAGGTATGAAGTACTGATACCTCCTACAATGCGGATGAACCTGAAAAAACATTATGCTAAGTAAAAGAAGCCAGACACAAAATCCCTTCGCCTGGGTGGCTCAGTTGGTTAAGTGACTGCCTTCGGCTCAGGTCATGATCCTGGAGTTCCGGGATCGAGTCCCTCATCAGGCTCCCTGCTCAGCAGGGAGTCTGCTTCTCCCTCTGACCCTCCTCCCTCTCATGCTCTCTGTCTCTCATTGTCTCTCTCGCAAATAAATAAAATCTTAAAAAAAAAAAAATTTAAAAAAAAGAAGCCAGACACAAAATCCCTTATATTCTGTGACTCTACTTAAAATATCCAGAATAGGCAAATCCATGAAGACCCAGAGTAGACTGATGGTTGCCAGACAATAGAAGGAGAGGGCAAAGTTGGAAGTGACTGCTAACAGGTACAAGGTTTCTTTCTGGAGTGATAGAAATGTTCCAGAATTAGATACTGGTCATGGCTGCACAACACTGTGCATATACGAAAAACCATTGAATTTGGCACTTTAATTTTGTTGGGATGGTGAGTTTTATGTGGATTTTTATCTCCTTATTAACAATAAAGCTCATGCAATGACAAGATTTTTTTTTGCAAAATAAAAGATGTTGCCAAGCAATAAAATAAACTAAGGTTGGTTTGTATCAACCATAAATGATACAGTAAATGAGAGAAATGTTGCAACAAAACCATCCCAACAATTTTCTCTATATGCCCTGTGGCAGGATCATTCAGCCTGTTTTCTGAACTTATTCGTGGTACAACCTCTAACTTTCTCAGTTTCCTACTGACCCTCATGCCAAGTGGCCTGGAGACCTTGACCTTTGCTGCTAGAGGTCTTGGCACACTGGCCGGTACATCACTGTCCAGCTAAAGCAAAAGTGCCAATCACTTTCATCACCACATACAGGCTGATATGAGCAAGCTGGCCTTCACTACTTGCATTCCCAGGCACTTGCTTTTATCAGTAAACATCCTGCTTGTTGTCCTTGAAAGGGAAATGTTAATCGACACTGTATCTAAAAAAGTTCAGGAAAAGGGAGGTTATTGCTGGTCATCTTTATATTTAACTCTGTGTTAAAACAAGAACTCTGTTCAGTGCAGGGATATCTCCCACACTACTAGATGAGATGTGGGCAGAACCTGGAAGTGCAAAGTGGAGGTCTACCCAACTCATCCCGGCTTATTTTAACACCGTTATTAATAATACAATTTTGTTGCAAACAAAAACAAAAAACCTGGAACACACGCTAAATAAGAAAGGGCATTAGGAAAAGCAGTTAATCTGGACTTCCCAATCAAATCAGGACACCACAACAACTCTCCTACAAGCCATTGCAGGGTAAGTGGCACAGAAATTAGTTCCTACAGAGATCTGATGTGGACATCATGTCTGGCCTCTGAAAGATCCGCGTTTTGGGCTATCATGTAATTGTAACAGGTAAAGACAGGGAGAAAAGACAATCTGGGAGGAATGAAAAAGGGGCACAAAAGCAAAAAGTACATTTAGAAGGAAACAAACAGAACTTCCTCCAGGGTTCATCTATTACTGATTATTTACCTAAGTCATGTTTTAGTTTGATTACCTGTATTTCCCATATTTTCGGGCTGTCTGTGCACAAACTACGCCTCCATACTGCTGACATTATCTCATTTATGGCTTAGTGCCTTTTTTTTTCTTCAAAATGATAGAAGAACAAGAAAAAAAAAGAATTAGACATCTTACAAAAGCAGGGGTGCTTTCTCTACCTTCTAGTAAACATGTAAAATCCCCCAAATACTAAATGAATTAATAACCATCAATGGTAAATGATAATTTTCATAACCTTTAAAACCCCTGTAAAAGCATTTACTTCTTAAAAAAAAAAACAACTCAGGTGCCAGGGTGGCTCAGTCGTTAAGCGTCTGCCTTCAGCTCAGGTCATGGTCCTAGGGTCCTGGGATCGAGTCCCACATCGGGCTCCCTGCGCTGCAGGAAGCCTGCTTCTCCCTCTCCCACTCCCCTCTGCTTGTGTTCCCTCTCTCACTGTGTCTCTCTCTGTCAAATAAATAAATAAAAATCCTTAAAAAAAAAAAACTCATTCCATTAGGTTAAATCAAAGATTTAGTACCAATTCAGATGAAGTATCACAATGAAAGAAGCTCAGACTGAGTGTAGTCCATGACTTCCCCACCCTGCCCATAGTGACAACTGTGTCTGGCTTTCTCAGCTCCTGCACGGACCCACAACTCCAATATAGAAAGTGCTAAGTGCCCAGAGCCTTTCGTCTTCCTTCTCCCTGGGGAGGCCGCCAGAGCCTTTGCTACCACAGAGACAAAAAGTAGCTGTTACGTTTACCGGATACATTTGACTGTGTTTTCAGTCTACAGTCTAAAAGTCCTGACTGCTAAAATTTGGCATTTCCAAAATTTTGCCAGAAATGTAAGCAAACAACCACTTTTATAATTTTTACAATTTGGCTAAATATAGTTCAGTTTCTAGAATAAGACCAGTCACACAGAGTTTCACACAAATACTCCTTAATTCATCTTTTTTTTTTTTTTAAAGATTTTATTTATTTGACAGAGAGACACAGCGAGAGAGGGGACACAAGCAGGGGGAGGGGGAGAGGGAGAACCGGACTCCCCCCTGAGCAAGGAGCCCGATGCGGGACTCCATCCCAGGACCCTGGGATCATGACCTGAGCCGAAGGCAGACGCTTAACGACTGAGCCACCCAGGCGCCCCTTAATTCATCTTTTGTCCTCTAAATTATCCTCAGTCCTTCTTACCCTGTTGGGGAAAGCAGTTTGCTAGAGGAATGAAAGTGTTTCAGCAACCATCACATTTACAGAAAGAAATATTTTGGACATAAAGGTGTGGTTTGTTTGTATTTCAATTGGTTGTTTATATTCTTTGCAGCAAGGAACTATTATGGATCCCCAAACACTTTTCAATTACTATTCAGCTGACTGATTTTCATGGAGATTACAAATCTTTGGAAGATAAATTCAGAATATGGGCTGAGCTTCCTAATTAGAAGATCTGAGCTAAAATCAGTATTTTAAAATTTATTAGACACTAAAATGAGGTTTTTCAAGTATGAAAGAAATGGAGGAACTATACCTCTATCTACACAATCTTGAAACACCCACTTACTTAAGCCATTTCTGAGGGAGAAAAATTCTATTAAATCAATTGCTGTGTTTCTTTAGATCAGAACATGAAGTAGAAGCTCTTGTCCCAGCAAAGAGGTAAGACTTGGACTGCTATTGTCAAGAAAATTCGTATGTATCAGCAAGGAAGCTAAAAAATGAGAAGATAAATATTTATTTTGAAAAATAGAAGTAATCTATATAAAAGAGTTTAGAGTTAGTAAAGCTCCAGGTTTAGCCCTAGATACTTGGAGCCCCATGTCAGACTTCTGCTTGCTGGCTAGAGGGAAAGGAGAAACCATTCAACTCTGAAGGCATCTATTTTTTTTTTATTGTTTTAAGAAAAATTTAATATAAGAATTAGATTTATGACAAGAGGATCACGAAAAGTTGCATGGTTTCTTCCAGAAAACAGAATGGCCGTTTATAAGAACAAGACTTGCTATTCTCAAGGATGAAATCTCAACCTGAAATTCTGTACAAGATTAAGGCTGCAGATGGCCATGGGCTGAGTCACTGAGCCGCCATGAGTCAAGGTCAAGCTGAGAGTGAAGCACTCTGGACTGTGCCAGGGGTTAGAGCCCTTTCCTCAGAAAACTGAGAGAAGGCAGGTTTATTTAAATGGAGCATTTTCTAAAAGAAGGAGGGGACATTTTTCTTAGGTAGTTAAATCCAAAGGCAGAATGATTCTTTATTATCTGTTGTCCACTGGATATCTCTAATCCTCTCTGCAAATGTATTTCTCCCGCTTTCTTATTCTGTGAGCTCTTAGGAGCAGAGTGCAGAGGACCAAGGCCTGTGGCTCACATAGATTCCTGGGGTGCAAATTCCTAAAGACCAGCGTGCCCCCAAAGGGTAAGGGAGAAGAAATGTTGCTGCCCGTCTTTTGGATCACTCACCAACGAAAGGACACCTTCTTTAGGGCTACCAACCTTGAAGGGGCTGTTGAGTTCTCTGTGGTTTCCTTAAAGCTAAATACAGTCGAACTCCCTTTGGTATGGAGACGCAGGCCTAAAAAACCCCAGCTTTTCAAGCTTTGCCAAAGCCAGGTTTTCAGTTTTGCATTAGAAATAAGGAAAATTTAAACCTCAATTAAACCTTGAAGCACTTCTGCACTTAGCACTTGGAGTCTGATTTCTAATCAAGGCCGCTAGAATTAATGCCGTCCCATTCTTGGGTTTGCACCTGTGATCACGGATGAATCGGAGCCAGAAACACACACCTGCCACAAGTCTCTGTAATAAGACTGAGCACCTTTTCCTTTCAGAAACAGGCCAAGGAGATACTTGTTCTCCCCTTCTAGGGCTCCACACTGATTCCCCAAACAGCCCATCTTGAGAAAAGCATAGCAATTTGAAAAGTGAGATTACATAGGCGTAAACGCAAATTAGTGCCATATGTTGAAGAGCCTTTGTTATTTATGTCTGAACCAGATGCTTCTATCCCCTACATTATATTTGCAATCAATCATTTTTAGCCCTTTTTCCTGATGCAATGTCAATTTAATAAAAGAATTGTGCTTCCTTTTTTCTTCATGACTATGAAAGCTCTCATGACCAAATAACCTCACTATTTCATCTCAGAAAGGTTCCCCTTGGAATTAATTACTTTGAAATCAAAGTATTCCTGAACACACAGCTCCTTTTGCAAACATCATTGGCACTTCTTCCTAACAGATCATCTTCTGTAAGTGAATTGAACTTTCTCCATGACGTCACTGAGACAAATTAGAGCAATAAAAATACACGGTGAACCATTACAAGGTAACATGGACAACCACTCCAAGCCAGTTTTCAAATGTTATTTATTATTACTTTACATTATAAAATGGATTTTAAAATATCCTACTGTGGAATTAAACCTGAGATTTGAAAATGGACATAGGAGATTCATGAAATTCTGCCTTGAGCATAACATACATCATCAGCATTGTGTGAATTTTAAAAATTATCATTTTTTAAAATACTACTGAAGTATATACATATATTGCTTTTTTGAAAGTTCAGAGATAATTGAGTCTCAAATAAGGCAACTCTGAAATAATAAAACCCATCCCCCGTGCTACCCCCTAAACACACCTCCCGCTATTTTTTTTCTGCCTCATTCTTCCTTTCTCTACACACCACCCTGGCATGTCCCTCTTCCACTGTTTTCTAATGAAAACCCATCTTTACAATTTTTTCCTTTTGAAAAAAATGTGGTCAAATACGCATAAAATTTACCATTTTTACCATTTTTAAGTATATAGTTCTACGGCATGAAGTACCTTGCCACTGTATTTACCATCACCATCACCCATCTCCAGAACTTTTTCATCTTTTCCAACTGAAACTCTGTACCCATTAAACACAAATCCCCAACCCCCTCCTCCCTCAGCCCCTGGCTACCATCATTCTACTTTCTGCCTCTACGAACCGGACTCCTCTAGGTACCTGATATAAGTAGAATCATACAATATTTATCCTTCTGTGACTGGCTTATTTCACTTAGCATCATGTCTTCAAGGTACATCCATGTTGTGGCATACGTCAGAAGTTCCTTTTTGAGGCTGAATGTCCCATTGTATGTACAAACCACATTTTACACGTCCATTCATTCATTAATCCACGCTTGAGTTGCTTCTACCTTTTGGCTCTTGTCAATAATGCTACTGGGAGCATGGCTATGCAAATGTCAGTTCGAATCCCTGCTTTCATTTATTTTGAGTGTCTGCCTAGAAGTGGAATTGCTTCATCATGTAATAATTGTGTTTTGAATTTTGTGCAGCATCACCATACTGTTTTCCACAGGGGCTTCTCCATTTCACATTCCCACCAGCAAAGCACGAGGGTTCCAATGTCTCCATATTCTTGTCAATACTTGTTTTCTGTTGTTAGTTTTTTATAATAGCCATTCTAATGGGTGTGAAGTGATAGCTCATTGTGGGGGTTTTTTAAATTTTTTTAAAATTTATTTGACAGAGAAAGAGACAGAGAGAGAACAGGAGCAGGGGGAGTGACAGAGGCAGAGGGAGAAGCAGGCTCCCCGCTAATGCGGGGCTCGATCTCAGGACCTGGGATCATGACCTGAGCCGAAGGCAGACGCTTCATCGACTGAGCCACCCAGGCGCCCCTCCTGGTGCTTTTGATTTGCATTCACTAATGACTAGTGATGCTGAGCATCTTTTCATGTGCTTGTTGGCCATTTGTACATCTTCCCTGGAGAGATGTCCATTCAAGTTGCCTATTTTTAAATCATGTTTTTTTCTTGTAGCTAAACTGAGTTCTTTATATACCATGGGTATTGCCCCTTATCAGATATGACTTGCGAATTTTTCCTCCCATTCTGTATGTTGTCTTCATTTTGATATTTTCCGCTGATATACAAAACTTCTTAATTTTGATGAAATCCAACTTACTTTTTACTTTTGTTGTCTGTGCTTTTGGTATCAGATTTAAGAAATCCTTACCAAATCAATGTTGTAAAAATTTTCCCCCATTTTCTTCTAAGAATTTTAGAATTTTAGTCCTACACGTAGGCCTTTGGTCCATTTCAAGTGAATTTTTGTATATACTGTAAGGCAAGAATACAACTTCATTTTTTTTCTTGTAGATTTCCCGGTTTTAATTATTTCTCTTCACCCCACTCAGCCCGGGCACCAAACTCAGACACTCTCTGTATTCTCTCCCCTTCTCCACTGATTTTCTACTTCCTTGACCTGTACACAATATTTTACTTCTACTTTCCATTCTACATAAATCTGCTTATATCTGTTTTTTGTCTTAGAGTATGATTTTCTCAAGGAAGGAAAAGAGTTTTGTGTTTTTATAGCACTCAAAACAGAACCCTTTCTTCATATATGCTTTTGATCATGGTGATTGTCTCAATCAAGGTTCAGTAGCAGCAAACAGAAATGACTCTAGTGATCTTAAGTAGAAACAGATTTTGGTTTTGTTGACTGTTTCTTTTGCTGTGCAAAAGCTTTTTATCTTGATGAAGTCCCAATAGTTCATTTTTGCCCTTGCTTCCCTTGCCTTTGTTGATGTTTCTAGGAAAAAGTTGCTGCGGCTGAGGTTGAAGAGGTTGCTGCCTGTGTTCTCCTCTAGGATTTTGATGGACTCCTGTCTTACATTTAGGTCTGTCAACCATTTTGAGTCTATTTTTGTGTGTGGTGTAAGGAAATGGTCCAGTTTCATTCTTCTGCATGTGGCTGTCCAATTTTCCCAACACCATTTGTTGAAGAGACTGCTTTTTTCCATTGGACATTCTTTCCTGCTTTGTCGAAGATTAGTTGACCATAGAATTGAGGGTCCATTTCTGGGCTCTCTATTCTGTTCCATTGATCTATGTGTCTGTTTTTGTGCCAATACCATAAAAAAAAAAAAAGGTAGAAACAGATTTAATAGAGGGCCATAGATGTTTGCAACTTCCCAAGAAAGGCTAGAGTAGTGGGGGTAGGCTGGGCCTCCAAGAACAACTTTGCAGATCCAGCCATCAGGGCAAGTTGCTGTTTCTGTCTTGAAGGTGGGGACTCACAAGGCTCCAAATGGACTTCTGACTTCCCAAATAGCACCCTCACTTCATCTAGGAATCAGGAAGCTCCACACTGCTGCAACTGGAGCTCTAAGATTATACCAATGCCCACTAGATCTGAACTGGCAAAAAAAAAAAAAAAAGAATAGATGCTCCATAATCTACCTCTCAACACCCATAAAGCCAGTGACCAGACACTGGAATCTTGCTACAGAGAAACCCAGTACCTCCCTGAGTGTATATACCAGCAAAATATTGCAAAAACAGGGGGACTCTGTTTGGAGTCCCCAATACAGTCCATCTATTAACTAAAAAGTTGGGTGTGGAACTATAAGGTTTAAGGGGTACAGGGCTGGCTTCAGGTACAATTAGACTCAGGGATCCCCAATACATCACTTGTACCTTTCAAATCTCATTTGGGTGCATCTAATTGAAGAAACCTAAATCTATTCAAGAACCTTAAATGTAAGGGAGTTTAGCAAAATGCCAGTTGTAGCGTCCAGTCTCTGAAGAATAGGAAAGCAAACTAGAAGAATGAGAAGTTGAGTGCAATCCCCCATATTGCCCACCATGATGAAGATGATGACAAGGGCATTTACATCTGTATCTAGATAAACACACACACCCACATATATATATACATATACAAGGCAGTGGCTGTCACTGCCATATAAAGGATCAGTTCACTAAAAACTGGGAACCGTGTTGGTTACTTGGGGCCATGCAGTTGGAAATCTTTACTGTTTAGTTTTTAAATTTTTCATCCAGTTGAGTCAGTATCATCCTGATAATAGAGAACGCACACAGAAAGAATCCAACTACCCCTTCCCCTGTAAAATACTCCTCTATTTCCATTGCTCTCTTTCTACCAGCCTCAATTTTCTTGATCCTGAGTTGATTCAGATTGAAGACACACACTTTTTAGGGGGGGGGGGGCGGGGGTCAAGATCCATTGAGCATTTCATCTCATCTATTAACTAAAAAGTTGGGTGTGGAACTATAAGGTTTAAGGGGTACAGGGCTGGCTTCAGGTACAATTAGACTCAGGGATCGAATAATTCATTTTAACTGTTTTTCACCATCCCTTGGTTGAGCTTCTTGTTCCATTGGCTTAAAGCTCAAACTGCATGGTGACCTTTGACAGCTCGAGCTCTGTCTGTGGTGGTTAAATGCACATAACAGCTAAAACTTCTCATGTGGACAAAAGAGCAAGGGTCTTTTTAGATACCAGAAGAAGCAAGAGTCTTTGCAAAGCTCTCTTAAAAGGCTGAGGTTCATTCTAATTGGATCGGATTGGGTCACATGCATCTCTTGAAACAATCATTGCGGCCAGAAAAACGGGATGTAGTAATTAGCTTAAACCATGATCATACGTTCCACCTCTAAAACTTGGGATAAAGCCCTCCCCCCAACCCCCAACAGGCTGCACAGATCCAGGATGGAAGGTAGATTTCCCACCTCCAAAGTCAGACACCATAACCACAAAAAGAATTGAGCTATGGCCTTTCTACCTAGCCTCTCCTTTACCCCCTAGAACAGCTCCTGGCGAGTGCACTGTTTAAGGCAAGAATAAATGTGTGATACATAAGTATTACCTCATCTTCTATGTTTTCTTTCCCTACTCCAGCTCAATGACTTCTACGGTGCAGAAGGGGCTTCTGGCTAATTCTTACCTGACACCCACTGAGTATTTCTTTAACCACACGTACTTCATTTTCTGTACAACCGAGCACTGACTGAGAAAGTGAGAGTCAGTTGAGTTACTCTGGAGCAATCTAATTGTTCCTGAAGAAGTCGGATGCAATTGAGTTGCTTGTTGACATGTTCAAGGGCAACTGAATAGTGTCTGATAGAATTGGGAGCAACAGAATTGCATTTGAAAACCTCTTCTCACCATTCAGTTGGGCTTAAAAATTATGGCATAACTCCATGGCATGCAATAATCGTAACAATTGTTTTCTGCACTCAAGCCAGCCTAGGGGAGGCCCTTTTAAACAATTTTTGACCAGTAATATTATTCTATTTTCCAGTCATCAAAAATAAATCTGAATGTTCTTCTAATGGCTATAAAGAAAGCTGGAGAGAGTTTTTCCTCAACAAACAGCTATTTAACCGGATGGAACGGTGGCAGTAAGGGTCAAAAGCCTAAGTCTAGCGGAGGGTGCAAATTGCAATCCTAAAGTTAGACAAAGAGCCCCTCCGAAGAGCAACAATGAACTCACAGAAGGCTTGTTCTGAGAGGTTTCTCCCGTGAACTTAATTAAGGATAAGAAGTATACCTTTCAGGATCTCGCCTCAAACACAGTTCAATTCAGAGAATTGTACTTTGATGATTTATGAGGCTGAGAATGAATTAGATCTAAACTGAATTAAGTAAATTCACCTAAGTAGGTTTTCAGTTCTTTGGTTTTACCCACTCTGACTTTAAGGCCCCATGAGTTTCACCCTGACTATTGTTCCTGCTATTATTATTTCTGACTCCTTCAAGTTTTACAACAAATAACTGAATCCAAATAGGGAACAGAACATGCGAGGGGAAGAGAGTCTTGTTACCCTGTTTGTTCCCATAGCAACCGTGGAGTGGGCGGCTTGCCTTTGGCACACAAGAGCAGCATCTCCAACTGTGTGTCTCAGAACCTTCACCCCTTGGGTAAATTTTCATCTCTCAATCCCAGTGGCCCATCCTCTCCCTCTCCCCGTTTACAAAACTGTGTTCTTAAATGATTTACACACGCTGTACAAAACTAATGATGGCTTAAAATGCTATACCACCTTGCATATTTGAATTTTGTTAAGTGTCGGAGCTCTAAGCTCATTAAACATCAATGGTAGAACTCCAGACCCTAGCCATGAAGGAAGCAAGGCTGTGATGTAATACTGTCCTTCTTGACCTCGCCATTGATCACATGGGTGGGTTCAGTTGTACATTGATATGAGGAGTTTCCTATATGCTTATTACACTTCAACATTTTAAAAAGAAACCCAGCAGAGATATGAGATATGAGTAGCTCTCCATTAATGTTGAAGTGGGGAGAAGTACTCAGATTTCAGAGATTACAGAAGTAAAATTAATAAAATTTGATAATTGATAGAATGTGAGCAAGAGAGCCAAGCATCAGTGTTTGGGATGCCAGGTTGATAATGTTGGCATTGGGGCACCCCGGGTGGCTCAGTCAGTTAATTGTCTGACTCTTGGTTTTGGCTCAGGTCATGATCTTATGGGTCTTGGGATCAAGCTCTGAGATGGGCTCCATGCTCAACAGGGAGTCTGCTTGAAGATTCTGTCCCTTTGCCCCTCCCCCCCTCGCTCTCTCTGTCTCTCTAAAATAAATAAATCTTTTTAAAAAAGATAATGTTGGCATTAACCAAGATGAGATTTATGGAGGAAGGATATTGTAGAAAGAATTGATTTGCGGGGAAGATAATGAACTTTATTTTTGGACATGTTGAGCTTAAGCCATTGAGCCAATACAATAGACAGCTTGAAATAAGGGTCAATATCTTAGGAGAGAAGATGGGCCTGGAAATAGATATAGATCACTCATGTATGAGTAGTAAAGGGAGCAAGATCAGTTGAAAGTTAGCCAGGAGGTTGTATTTGAATGTACTCTTTGAGAAGTAGGATGAGGTTTGACCCATGGAGAGCATCAATATATCATACATTTGATAGACAGATGGATATATATTATTATATAGTATCTATATCTATCTACAGAGAGACAGAAAATGTGTAGGGCAATGCTGCCACACAGAAGACCAGAGAGGGGTGATCTGTAAGACCAGGTAGAGCAGTTGCATAAAAAAATCAATGATTTTGGCAATATCTCAAGATGCTTTGGTGGGATATCATGCAATAAAAAAATTTCTTGGGGTGCCTGGGTGGCACAGTCAGTTAAGTGATCAACTCTTGGTTTCTGCTCAGGTTGTGATCTCAGGGTCATGAGATCGAGCCCTGTGTAAGGCTCCAGGCTCAACGCGGAGTCGGCTTAACTTTCTCTCTCCCTCTCCTTTTGCCCCTCCCCCTGCTCTCTCTCTCTCTAAAATATATAACCACATTATTAAAAAAAACCAAAAAACCTTCACTCCTTCTCTACCTGGAGAATGAAAGAAATGGATTAAAGCTGCCATAGAATCAAAATTTTTAACAATTAATGCAGTATGGGACCAACCCATCAGAATGGGCCATCAACCAACCAGTCAGGAGGAATGTCAGGACATAATCAACCTGCAAAGTCACACCATTACATACTGGCTGGTTATGTACCTCTCAAGATTCTCACTGATTACCACTGAGGAGCAGTATCAGGTAGAGGTTAAGAGGTTTCAGATCCAGTCATACTAGGTTTTATCCCTGGTTCTGCCACTTTCTAACTTTGTAATCTTGGGATGGTTACTAAACTTTTCTGTGTCTCAGTTTCCTTATCTATAGCATGAGGTTAATCACAGAATTGTAAAACACAGTTTTTAGAACAATGCCTGGCACATGAAAATGACTAATACATGTTATTTTGCTAATATTATTTCTGAATAACTTAGCCTCGTGCAAATCTGCCTCCCTCTACCCACAGAACTGAGTCTTGCTTCTTTAGACGTGTTGAATCCACATGGGCAGGCAATGATGCATTCATGCAACCATGATCTCCTCTTGGAAAAACTCCTAAATTCAATTAGCATCTTCAGTTCAACTAAACAAACTGGAAAAAAGTCCCAACTGCATCAGATACTTTATTTAGATGATTTCAATGAGGGAGGAAAAAATCTTTGAAATGAAACCAAAAACTCTCAACAGACACATTTCATGTTGGAACTGTAAGAATTTCAAAGGCATTTGCTTTTTTGGAGCAAGGTTTGGAGGATTTGACTAAAATGCTATTTGAGAAACAGGATTTGGAAGGAAGAGACTTTATTTGTGGTACAACCGTCTCATCTCCACATCCTCAAATGGATTTTTGCCTGAGTACTTGCTTAAATTCTGTTTACAGTGGCCATTATTTTGTGGGAAAATAAAAGGGGCTCTTAAATCAAAAAAGAAGGGGGAAAAAAGTAGAGAAGACATGTTTGAATGAACAAAGAGATCATAAAATATTTTCTGTGGCTTTCCAAAAAATCTGCTCATCTATACCATATTCTACAATTTGTAAAAACCCACAGAAATGAAAGCTCTGAGAAACAGCAGTGGCGGGCCAGCTTAGAAGAGGCAGTTTCTTTTGCATGATAGGGAAGTTGATTAAAAACTGAAATTTCCAGGCTTCCTTCCAGAAGAGGGTAGGCAGGCTGAGAGAAGAGGAGAGCCTAGTGGTCTCACCATACTTAAAGGTGGCTGGCTCAAATGTCACCCTCCCAGGCTGCCTACCCCTTATTACTCAATATTAAATGGTCCTCTGTATTGTTCTCCAACCTCTTGCTTCACTTTTCTTTAGAGCACTTCTCTCTGTTAAAATTGCTAAGTGGATTGCTTACTTTCTTGCTTATCATCTTTTTCTCCACTTGAATGTAATTCCATGAGGGCAGTGACAGTTTTGCTTCTTATTACATCTCCAAATACCTAGAACAAAACAGGATGCTCAGTAACTTGTGTTGAATGCATGAGTTAGTGAATGAATAAATGCAGTTGCTATAGTGACCATTTTGAATCAACTACTGTGTAAATTCAGTGTCCTATATACATAATTGGCCAAATTGGTCACTTGGTCAGCTGATAGGTATTTTGACCAAATTAAGCAGTCAAATCAATAAAAAAAAAAAATGATCAACCCAGGAATCTCATTCAAAGCAGTTTTGACTTGTTCTGACATTAGCTCTAATTTTGACAGAGAGGTTTTAAAGCGTTCTCCTGGTAGCTCTGTTCAATAATTTTCTTTTCTAATGGGTTGCTTCCACAGCCATGGCTAATAGAGAAACAAACAATACAGTAAATTGCAAAACAATTAAATTGTTGAAGCCAAATAGTTGATCTGGTTAAGTCAAATCAAATCAAGGGCTTGGTGATTATGGAGCAATTGACCTGCGTGTGGTCAGTATATTGACCCTTGAGTCACCCGATTTAGAGCGAGGACAGGGCTTGTGACATGAGCCCGTGCTCTCTGCATCCATATTTTAAATGAGTAAGAAGGACTTTGTAGAGCTTAATAGATGCTGAATCTTAGTGAGTGTTTGAGAAGTATATAGCTATCATTCATTTTCGGAAGAAAGGAGAGAGGCAGAGAAGAGGGTCAACTGGTTGGCAGACAGTAAAATGTGCGCGCGCGCGCACACACACACATACCCCGCCCCCATCTAAAAAAAAAAATCAAAACAAAACTCAGTTCCCTAAAATCCAAAGCACTTAACATGAAAATGAAACAGTGCCTCCAAAGAGCAAGAACATATACATAAGGGGGCAGGCCAGTATCCTGAGTGTTTTTATTAGGAAGAAATATAAACTTTATCTAGCAGCTGGCTTCAGCACTGGAAAAGTTCTCTTGAAAACATTATGCCAAACGCACTGAATTAGATAAACGAGACAAAGTCTCTTATTATGAAGAAAATGGGAACTATTTTGTTTGCTTGATGTCAACTCTCTGTGGTTATAAATGTGGCATTTCAAAGCCACATAGGCAAAGCCGTCCCCAAAAGTCTGGAGAGGGTTTTGTGCATACAATAACAATGATGATTCTTACGGTTCTTTAATGACAAAAAAAAAAAAAAAAGAAAATCTGTCAAGGAGAAAAAGAGGTATTTTCCTCCAGGGGTTGGATTGTATAGAGTCAAAGCCAGCTCTATTGAGGTTGCTGGAAAAAAAATCAGTATCCAGGAATAAAAACAAAAGTTGGGGGGGAGGGGAGAATTGATTTGTGAACTGAGTGGTTCATGCAGCTCAGTGCAGTTAGGAAGGACTGCTGTGGGGGAGGGGTGGGCAAGGGTATTTTATGTCCTAAACGGAACTCATTTCCATGCTTTAGAGGTATCTGATGGCTGAAATAATTAATAAATCATCATTTCCATAATATATGCCAGACTCTGTACTAAATATTTTATGTCAATCATTTTGTTCTGGGCTCCCACAATCCCACATGGTCCAGAGTATCATTCCTCTTTTACAGATGGGGATACTACACTCCAAGTCAAATAGCCATGAACAAGAAGAACCTAGCTGCTGGGTGTAAAACCCATGTTTCCGTGCCATAGGTAGCCAGCACCTCGAGCAAACATCACCAGAAAGCCTAAGATTCTGGCCAGCCGGCAAGAATGGCCCTTCCTGAACTTTGGAAGAAACCAGTTCCCCGTGGGCATTCACTGTCTGGCTCGCTGGAGAGGGCAGGGCAGGAACAGGAGAACAGAGCACTGGGCAATTGAGGCAGAACCGGAACTCAGGTTGGGTGCCATGAGACTTTGCCCTTTATAAAAGGGTTTGATTTTGCTTCCACAGCAGCTGCAGGTGCATTGTCCTATTTCCAGCATGGTGATGGATTCAAACCTACCAAGAAAGGGAACAGTCAGTTCTGACCGTTAAAGATTTGTCTGGAAAGTCAAGGGGAAAGGGAAATTGAGGTGCTCGTGCTGGGATGCCACCGTGCATTTTGGCTAGATCTCTCTGACAAGATTTACTGGAGGACGGTTTGGAAACCAGAATGCTAAGTACAGTGGCAAGGAAAACACGTGGCTCTCCCAGATACAAAGCAAAGACTTGCAAGACGAAAAAGAGAAGAAAGGAGGGAGAAGGGGAAGCCGAAGGGACCGAGAGGAAAGGCAAGAGAAGTTGACCCGAGTGAGCACCCTCAAGAGATGGTCTGCATCAGGAGGACCAGTTAGACACAGGACCACTGGGAGAGCTGTGGACTCCACTCACCGTTTCATCCGTTTACATGAAAATCAAAGATAATCTGTTTGGCAGGAAACAAACAAACCAATCAACCCTCTAGGTCTCTGGGTGCACTTGGATTTGGGTCGCCCTGCCCCACCTGCATATAAATGATTTCTGAGCCCTCCGCCTGCCTGGTCACCAGCCATGTGAACGCCTCGCTTCATAACGCGAGCGGCGGGGGAACAAATGAAAATCAAATGGGAAAAGGCAGGAGAACTCCACGCGGTGTGTCAGGAGACCGGGGAAGTAAAACACAACATGGTAATGAAGTGATTGAAAGATTGTTAAGACAGCCTGTGTACAAGATAAAATATGGTCTCAACGTGATTGCCTGATTCCCTGGCAGACAATATGCCCAGTGAACTTCCCCTTTCGGAATAAAGCAATCTTGCCCTCAGACAAGAACAATTTCTCTGTGTATTGCAGAGGAAGTGAGAAGTGGCACTTTGGATAAGGGATTCAAAGTGCCTGTCAGACGTGCTCACACAGCCTGCCGTCCTTCCCAGGCTCCGGATGCCCGCCGAGAGAGCTCCCTCTTGGCTGTTCCAACGATGCTAATATGAACCTGCCCGGAACTGACCAAAAGAGCGGCGATTCTTAGGGAAACAAAGAAACAGTCTGGGTTCCATTGTAGCCCATCTGCATGGAATGCATCCCGTGTTTGACTGTTTCTGTACAGAAGCCCAGCCACGCACTGCTCCAGCCTGGATGTGGCATTCTCTCTAGAAAAATGCAGTGTCTGGATACTTAAGTGGGGTTTGACTGATGGTGAAATTGAGTGTGAATTTCAAGCAGGCCATTTCCTTTGACTACTTCAGGGAAAAGCTGTAATGAGAAGAGGTTTTTAAAACCAAAGAGAAAGGCTTGGTCATTAAGCCTAATGAATGGCTGAATGCCACAGAAGGCATTCACAGATTTTGGCCATAATTATATTATTATTTATACATTTCCATAATAAGAACTTATTTCCAAGGGAGCACAAATTGCTTTATAAATGCAAGTTCCTTAATCTTTGGAGTATTCCTAAACTACAGACTGGGAATTAGTTTTATTAGCTCCATTTAGCAATAGAGAAAATGAAGCCTAAGAAAGGCTAAGCTTCTAGCTTCCCATCACTGACCAAATGAAGATGTAAATTCAGGATGGAACGCAAGCCCCTGCCTTCCGATCCAGGGCTGTTTCCATTTCACTAGTACAAACAAGAGACACACAGAAATGTCTTCTTGCGGCTGTAAGACGGGATTTAGACTCTAAGGGCAGAGCCAAGGATAAGGATGGAGGATGTGAATCTACAGCTCTAAGCAGCATGGCTTTTATGTTCTTGCTGCTGCACATTCTGGCCCCTGGGGTCATGAAAATAGGGAGGTGGTAGCTCATTGGTCATAGATGCAAAGGTTTTCTCTGCAGCTGGGAGCAAGTATCACAGTGGAAATTCCCAAAGTCCCTTCCCCTGTGTCCTTCCTGGGTTAAGGGTCCAGGCCCCGGGCTCTTAGGTAAATCATTTATCTTCTGCCTAAGGGTGGCCCAAAGCCTGGAGCAGCCCACTAGCACGAGCATCACTTGGGAGCCTGTTAGAGAATCCCGGGGGCTCCTGGCTGGCTCAGTTGGTAGTGTGTGACTCTTGATCTCAGGGTTGGGATATGAGCCCCACATTGGGTGTAGAGATTACTTAAACTTTTTAAAGATTTTATTTATTTATTTGAGACAGAGAGAATGAGAGACAGAGAGCATGAGAGGGAAGAGGGTCAGAGGGAGAAGCAGACTCCCTGCCGAGCAGGGAGCCCGATGCGGGACTCGATCCCGGGACTCCAGGATCATGACCTGAGCCGAAGGCAGTCGCTTAACCAACTGAGCCACCCAGGCGCCCTACTTAAACTTTTTAAAAATCTCTTAAAAAAGAAAAGAAATACAGAATCCCAGGCCCCACCTCAGCCCAATGGAATTAGTTTCTGCTTTTTGTAAGATCTCCAGGTGATCTGTATGCACATGGTCTGAGATTCATTCTTCATAGTAGTTAAGTGTACAGGCTGGATTTGTAGCATCTGAATTAGAGTCCCTGGCTCTCCACTTAAACCACCCATGTGAGCCCAGGTGTGTTCTTTAACCTCCATTCACTCTGTGAAATTTCAGACAATAAGACTGTCTACATCAGGGGTGCCTGGGTGGCTCAGGGGTTAAGTGTCTGCCTTCAGCTCGGGTCGTGATCCCAGGGTCCTGGGATCGAGCCCCACATCGGGCTCCCAGCTCTGCGGGGAGCCTGCTTCTCCCTCTGCCTGCCGCTCCCCCTGCTTGTGCTCTGTCTCTCTCTCTCTGTCAAATAAATAAAATCTTTAAAAAATAGACTGTCTACATCAGAGGATTATTATGAGGATTAAATGAGAGAATCCATTGTTTTAAGAACTACGAGAGACAATGCACACAACGTATTATGAACAACGCCTACCACATAGCAAATGCTCCATCCATGTGACCTTTAGGCCCCTCCCTTGTCATTCATCCTAATGTGATTTAACATGGTAAAGTATTTGGAGCTATAACATGCTGATTTGCTCTAGCCCCTCCCCCATTTCTTTAGGAATATCTTCCATTTCATAACCCATATACTGTCATGAATCTTTCCTCCAACCAACTCCCTGACAGTTCCCCAGCCCAACTCCCAAATTTTTGTTTGGGAGGGGGCAGTGTCCACGTCAGGGATGCCTATAGGGACACACAGGACCCTCCAAGAGCTCGGATCAGTCTCTGCCCCGTGATTTAGCTACAGTCTCACCCACCCCAGCTCCCACCAGGATCCTGAACGCTGTACAGGAAAATGACTACAAATAGAGCAGTGGGACAGCCCAGCCTCCCAGAGTTCTGTAGCACAGTACCCTCAAAGCCTCGTTATTATCAGGAAGATTTGGAGGCTAAACTGGTTTGTGATGACATAGTGGGATGAAACACAAGGACATAGTGGGATGAAACAGGCTGCCTACCGTTCTGTTGACCTTGATTTAGCACACTTTATTTATACAGTGTATAAAAACACACACACTACCAGAATGAATTCTGCCAGCCAGGTAAAGGCCAACCCAGATTGGTCTATTCATTCAAGATGGCCCTTTCCTTAATACTAGACAGAGGTTTATAGAAAGAGGTTCACTCTTATCCATAAACCCCAAATTACTTGACGTAACAGGCTTTCATTACGTAGCTGCACTAGGCCAGTTCCTCGCCTGACCCCCAGCACTACGCAGGAGAGCCCCCTCGCCCCTCTCTAGCCAGAGGGAACCACATCTCAAATTTTTAAGGGTAATTCTCCAATCAGAACGTGTTATTCAGGACCCCCAAATTAGAATTTCTGAACATAATACCTGAATTTTGGTATTTTTCCCCCTTCCTTCCACAGACTACAGGAAAAAGAGCAGAGACCTCAGGGTTGAGGTCTGCAGTCAGCTGCCGTCAAGAACAAAAGAAAAAGACTCCATCAAGCAGTTAACCATCTGCTAACCAGAGCACCACCTGGAAATAGGACCCTTCAGAACTGACAGATAGTCTGTGTTTTTAAGCAGGTGAGATCCAGCAGCGTGAGTGACTTCTCCCCCACATCACAAACCGCTCGATGGAGGCGGTGTTGTTGCTAGTCGGCCCCTTCACCACCCGTCTCCGCATCCCCTCCGCTCTCAGCTGTTTCCTGACTCCACAAATACACCGCTAACATAAGCCAGGAGTGGGTGGAATCCCGTGCTGCTACAGAAGGTCCACTCAAGCTTGACACTTGAGACCTCCCTCATCGCTGGGCTCTTCCAGGCATGGGCACCACGGATTAGCTTCCAGGTGTGGACTCTGCCAAATGGGACTTGTCATTAGGGGTCACACACATTTAGAGCAGGGAGAGGAGGTAACAGGAAGAAACAGGCCTCCTGCTGTTCTCCTGACATTTATCCCGAGCCAGTGGGGTGCATGTTTATTTCAACGTAAAACAGCTGTGTCACATAAACACAGCCTGCAGTAAAGAAAAACAAGAACCGAGTGACTAGGGGAGAAGGAAAATGATTACGATTGAAATATTTACCAGGTGAACAACACACACACACACACCCCACCCCACCAAACACACCCAGAAAATTTGTTATTTTAGTTATGAAACATTGCATTGGCTAAGGTTCTGGTAATAAAAGATATGATTCACATAAATGACCGGGCTTCAGCTTTAAGTGAAACTGGAGGGGCGAAAGTGCTGTGTTGACAGCTTTGCAGGTAGAAATATGCAAAAAGCAGCTGGTTTGGGGGTCTTGGCACATGTCAGCAAACTGAATCACGGCTCATGACTTTTCATGGGGGTGCCGACATCTCCATTCTCCGCTTGTGAAAAAGTCTGGGTGCCACTTAAACCTTAGCCAGGCCACCGGGAGCCAACCAACAAGCTTCTAACAGCATTTTCTACTTACTATTCTGGATGCGAAGCGGACTGGTGTGGATCACTGTTGGCTTCCATGGGCACTCTCCCCTTCGGCGAGAAGCAGCCTGGACAGGCCAGGTGGGACAGTCACTCTTCCGGGTCCTGCCCGTCCTACCCCGTTCCTCACCCCAAGCACTTGTCAGTATCTTTGGCAGTGCTTGTGAAAACACTAACTGCTAGGACCTCCTCCTATCCCCTGAGTTTATGATTCGGTACATCTGGAAGGCAGAGGGTGGGGAGGATTGGAAATTTGCATTTCTAACAAGTTCCCAAGTGATGCAGATGCTGCTGGTCCAGAGAGGAGGCTTGAAGAACTTTTATATGAGGTAAACGTGGGGGCTGGAGTCATCTACTCAAAATTTGGTTATATCTTCACTATTTAAGCCTGAACTGCCTTTGGTATCCAGGGAAAAACTGTTGATGCTGAAACAGACCCTCAGGCCTAGAGCTGACAGGAGGAGACCTGTTCCTTGAAGAGAAAGACAGAAATGTCTTGGACTTGGACTTGGTGCCTATAATGTGGCCCATCACCTTGGAACATCAAGTCTCAAGGGGCCAGATTCTCCCATTGCCTGCAGAGACCAGCAGGGAAGCCACACATCATGAGACACTGAGCGGTTCCTTCCCCACGCTTCTTGCCTGAATGGCAAGATTTTATTAGGGACCCTTTCTCCTTACTCATAACTAGTGTTGCGCAAATCATTTAGAGAAAAAGATCAAGGGAGACTGTGGAATATAGTTGAATGAGGACAAAATATTCTTGTTCTTCTTGAATATTTCCCCATCCGCCTCCACGGCAGATTGCCAAAACTGTAGAACATTCAGTGAAACAGTTTCATATTATGGATCCACATCACCACTGAATTTAACCTGCCACTCTAATTTATCTGAAACTTCATATTACGGATAAGAACCTCCACTTTTTTGCTCATTACCAGAAACATTAACTACTTTTTGTCATGGAAAAAAACTGGGATACATCACAAGAATTACTCCACAAGCCTAGAACTTCAAAGTCTCCCTGAGATGGGGCTATTTGCTTGCCAGCTTGGGGACTCACTCCCACATGCTAGCCTCGAAGCGTGTGTTTCATCAGAATGATAAATTACAACATATCATGGAGCTTTGAGTTTGAAAGAACAACAGTTAAATCCTGACATGCTAAGGGTTGGCTGGCCTGTGCTGACTCGGACTCCAGGTGCCAAGCCAGGCCCTACACGAACCGGCCATGGGCTCTTGCTCAGGTCACACAGTCCTTCGGGGCCCCACCTTTCTTATCTGTGCCCTGACCACTCTCCTGACTGGCTGGAAGATCACTGTTTTGCAAGGCAGCGGGTTCCATTGTTGCTCAGCTTATTCCAAAGTCAAAAGGTTCTTCTGCAATTTGTGCCCAAGTGTGATGCTCTTTCTCGGCTGCTCACTCTCCCTAGTTGTGCCTTCCAGAAAAAACACAGAAAAGCCTCCTCCCTCTTCAGACAGCTTCCATGTCCCCTTTAAATCTTCTCTAGAGTTCCCATAACAGACTACCCAAAAATGTACTATAACTCTTGACAAATAGGAGATATTCAATAAATGTAAGTTAAATAAATGAGTAAGTGAATGGAGGGGTAAGTGCTTGAGTGAGCACAGATATTAGCCTTCCTGGGCTAAGTACAGTTGACTTTTGACAGTTACTACATTAACACCTGCAGTTTTAACTATTCATAATGACTCTAAAGGCCCACTCCTTATAGTAATTGGTCCTTTGGTTATGGCAAAAAAAAAGTCTGGATTGATGCTACCAGGTTGGTATGACATTTAAGTCATTTAAATCGCTTAGTTCATTTTGATTTATGAACACTACAACAAAAACTTATGATGTACTACATGCTGGCTAACTGAACATGAAAGAAAGAAAGAAAGAAAGAAAGAAAGAAAGAAAGAAAGAAAGAAAGAAAGAAAGAAAG